>NW_013953206.1:159873-160972 GCF_001266775.1 Austrofundulus limnaeus
CTGGCTGACATTTTGACTTTTGTTAATATCTTCAAAACAAAAGTAGCACAAAAGTTTGACACCAATTTTGCCAAATTTGAACAAGGTGTGGGGGCCAACTTCACTCAGGTCTTAGTTTGGACTCAGTAAACCCAGATATGAGAAATAAATCTGCTGTGTCTGTCACTCACTAAACAAACAAACAAACAAAAACATTATCAAGAATTATTTAAGTGCCAAACGTGGGTCAACTTTCTGTTTGAATAGTAAATATTAAATGTTTACAAGCAGACCTCAAAGGTAATAAATAATCACTTTTTCTTTTTTTAAAGAAATAATGAAGAATCAAAACCAAACTACTGGACCTACTGAGACGGATCAACCAGAACCACATCAGATTAGTGCCCCCTAGTGGCCGGCCGCAGAACTGTTTAAAGTCTTGTCCATTAAGTGAAGGTTCTGAACCTTGTAAAAATTAGACAGGTGATTCAGTTTGATTTAAACCTGATATATAAATAAATTAAAAACCTAAAGATGAATTAAGTGCTCTCAGAGAAATGTGAACGTTCCCATCACTCGTTTGTTTTTAAGCTGAATCAATGCAGTGACAGAGAAAATAAGTTTGACCTGCTCAGGTTTTTATCCAAACACATAGAAAAGTTTCAGAATCACACCTGAACTTCAGCTGCTAACATTTTACCAACTGAAACCATCAGGATGCAGCCGTCACTGCAGAAATATGTCTGCTGGTTGAAGCAGCAGGAAGATTTCAGGCACTGAGAATCAAAGAAAAAATGAGGAGAATTTCTTTGGGAAAACCAGGAGTAAAAAGGAATTTGTTCTTTTAGCCACTGAGTGCCGGAAACTAAAACACAAAACCTCACAAAAACAAAGGATTAAACCCAGTTAGATACCAGYTTCTTATTGCTCTGATCACGTTTGTTGTGAATTTGTTGGATCTTTTCTCTGCCTCTCTGTTCTGTGAAGCATTTAAAGATGGACTTTTAAAAGAAGGGACGGTACGGCGTGTAAAATAAGTATTGAACACGTCACCATTTTTCTCAGTAAATATATTACTAGAGGTGCTAATGACATGAAATTTTCACCAGATGTTGGTAAC
>NW_013953206.1:161972-165928 GCF_001266775.1 Austrofundulus limnaeus
GAAGAACCCGTCCAGAAGACCTACACATTTTTATTTTGATTTTTTACCTGGATTACTGAGATGCATCAGGACTTACCAAGTAAAATGTTCTTACTCCACTGGCAGAAATGTTTGACTTAATTAGAGTCAAATTTTCAGACTAACAAGACAAATAATCTTACACATTCTGAAAACAAGATGATTATTCTTACACAATCAGTTCTTGTTTAGTAAATCAGTCTSAAAACAAGATCAAAMAGACTTTTTAGCTGATTTTAAAWCTTGTGGACATATAAGCTGCACCTCTGAAGAAGCAGGAAGCTTGGGTTTAAGAGCCAAACTGAAGGAAACAGCAGACATTTGTCTACAAATACCATCATGCTGTTTGTGTTTGTTACCTGAGTGTTGAAAGTAAAACTGCTGTAAATAATAAAGCTGGAGTTGGTTTGAGGCCAGCCTCCACGCTGAGGCTGCTGGGAACAGAAAACTCACAGCAGGCCGGCCGGCGGCTCGTATTGCATTTAGTTCCAGCTAGCACCGAGGTCAGGGTGTGTTTGGAGACATGTTGGGGTTTGTTCTGTTCTTCATGCTCGAGCCATGATTGTGAGGAAGCGGCGGCTGAGTGCGTGGCCTGAGACGAAGCTGCAGTTCGGAGCAGCAGCAGCAGCTGTGGGTGTCACACCTCTCTCTCTTTATAAAGACACAGCTTGTAGAAGAACCGTATGTGCTCAGACAGAAAATGAACCATGGTACATCCAACATCTACTCTAACTCTCCTTTAGCTCCAGTCTCACTGGACAGTATAAGACATGTACATGTGCTGGGTGGGCGGAGTCTGTCCCCGTCCCTCCTATCACGTGTCCCAGTCCAGCTCTCTGCACGCGATCCGCACCAGTCTGAGCTCCAGCTCGAAGGCGTCGGGTCGTTCCTGAGGGTTGGCCGACAGCATCTCCCTGATCAGCTGCTTCATGTGGCTGTTCATGCTCTTCTTCCTGGCGGGGATCAGCAGCTCCATCTTGGGGTTCTCCAGCAGAGCCTCCCCTAACGGGACGATCTCCGAGCCCTGCTGCACGTAGCTCCCCAGCAGCTCCTTCTGGGTCTCCACGTCCACGAAGGTGATGCGCTCCACCATGGCCCAGATGATCACCCCCAGGGCAAAGATGTCAGCCTTGGCCGTGTAGTGGCCCTCCCAGACCTCCGGGGCCATGTAGAAGTCCGTTCCGCACGCCGTGGACAGGAAGCACTTGTTGACGCTGGCCGGCTCCTCAGGGTTGAGCCCGGACGTGGAGCACACTTTGCTCAGGCCAAAGTCTGCCACTTTGAGGGTGGGCTCGGACAGGCCGGTGGGCGTGCACACCTGCGAGATGAGGATGTTGTCGGGTTTGAGGTCACGGTGGATGATCTGGTTCCGGTGCAGGAAGGCCAGGGCGCTGCCCAGCTGCAGCATGAAGCTGGTGTTGGTCTTGCGGCTGGGCTTTCGGGAGAGGAGGTAGGCGTTCATGTCCCCTCCATCACAAAAGTCTGTGACGAACCACAGGTAGTAGGCACAGCAGGGGTCGAAGGAGATCTCACCTTTCAGGGATGTTTCCACAAGCTGCAGTGTAAAACACAAACAACAGCGTGTTAAAGACTAATAAACTCTCTGCCACAGAACAGACCAGGACTAGGGGTGTAAGAAAGTATTGATCCACTGAAATATCGCGATATTTCATTTCCTGATACTGTATTGATATTCTAAAGCCCTGTATCGATTTTTTATTAAGTTTTAAAATGTCAACTTTCCTGCCAGCCGTTCATTTTTATGTTGTAGTTCAGCCTCTGACCACTAGTTGGCAGCAGTGAGCCAGACATTTGGCTCCTCTACCTCTTGAGCACCAGAGAGTAAGGGTAGCATTAGCATTGTGAGTAAACATTAGCTTCATGCTCCGATAGCTGAATCTGAGCGGAAAATACGACATCCTCTGCCTTCTAAGCTGAGGTAAGGTTACAAACAGTTACTTATTTGTCAGAATGTYTGTATTTTAAGACAAATTAAGTGTTTTGTGCGCTCTTTTTTCAACTGTAGTCAGCTTTTACGTTACGGAATGCTAGCACCTCGAGCTCGGCACTCCACCCGTGACATAAAACTCTGTTGCTCTCAATGTCCGGCTGATCACATCAAAGTTCATACTTTCAGTTTATCCAGCTGTGTTTGCTTCAAAAACTGTTTAAAGTGTATATGTATTATACAGAACTGCTTTAAAAAAGTGTCCTAAAATTGGTACAAAGTAAAAGTATTCATTTCTTACTATCTTTCTATTATTAGTCTTACATTCTATTGTTCTTGTTTTATATAATCTGTTTAATTAAAAGAAATAATTTCTACAAAAACATGGTTAAATGAGGCAAAATACTTGTTTTAAAAAGAAATCAAACCAAAAAAGTGGTTGAAGCTCAACAGCTTTAGAAGTCACRTAGATAAATAACTACGATGCACATCATGGTCCAATCTTTTAAATTCAAGGTTTATTTACGTTGTACACAACTTCTTTATTCTCACAACCTGTGTGGTACTTTTAATAATAGGCTTTAGATTTTCCTTTTTGATTTATCCTATAGTTAGAGTTGGTTTCCTGAGTTATTCCTCACTGCTGCTGTCTTTAGTCTTTCAACCCAACAGCCCTGAGCTGCAGTGTAAGAACAGATATGTATAAAAGCTTCTGATGCAAACAACTTTCCAGGCAAGTTAAATACTGTGAGTGTGTGCAGGAAACAGTTCCTGCAGTAAAACTGCTGGTAAATGTGTCCTGTTGCTCTACAATCCAGTGTTTCACAGAGTGTGTTTTCATCAGACTATTCTAACGCCACTCTTTTGTAAGCACACACACTGGAACATCCCAGAGGAGGACCGGGGGGAGACTAAAGGAATTCTGGGAAAGTGTCCAATGCTGGCACTGCAGAAAACCAGATGAATAGACTGACAATAGGTTAGAGCTGGTAATCAGGCTGCTGAGGCCGGCACCTCACAGCGGGGAGTCACTGTGACGTGACAGGCTGCTGACAGCTTGAAGAGGAGCCCACCATTCACATCCCATCCCCCAGAACAACCACACAGCACAGTCACCACACTGTGGGACAGATCCAACCAAGGCTCAGTTCCTCTGTGTGTGTGAGGGTAAAACAGAGCCAACATCTGCGCTCACCAGTTCAGATAAAAACAAACAACTCCTTACATGTATGATGATAGGATCACACACAGGTGCAGGTTTCATGTTCTGCTCCACAGAAACCWCCCTGATCACAACAAGCTCAAACCTGAGGCAACGAGGCTGAGAGCCACTACAGCTGCTGAACGGCACTCGTTAAGGGTGTCATAAAGGGTCTTGGTGAGATCCTGGGGGTCCTCAAGTTCCTTGTTCTCAAACGTCTACAGGTTTGTTGCTTGAATTTTGAACATGTTCAAACTCTGTGTGAGAAATGTTCTCTTAACACAGTCAAGAGTTGTGGCATACATCACAAAGCTTTTGTTGCCCACATTGGTTCATGACGTCCTCAGTAATATTTAACCTGCTGTAGCCCCTCTTACAACAGAAGGTGGACCGTCCAGGTCTTCATAATGGAGGAAACCTCCCATGCAGGCGTTAAACATCAGCTCTAACTTATCTGGAAACAACTGGAGACTGATCAGTTCTGAAGAACATTTTTTGAACAGATTCAAAACTCAGGTGACAACTATGAGGTGCCGTTTGTAAAGTTACACAGTCAAAAATCACCAACATTTTTGTTTTATTTATCCTTTTATAAGAAAAAAGAACAGATTTATTTTTCAAAGTCAGTTTTTCACCATATGATTCATACATTTATAAATGTCATAGTTTATAAACTAAATATTTAACTTACAAATTAAATATTTAGTTAACAAGCTAAATATTTAACTTGCAAGTTAAATATTTAGGTAGCTTGCTAAATATTTAAATATTTAGCTAAATATTTAAATA
>NW_013953206.1:166928-168728 GCF_001266775.1 Austrofundulus limnaeus
AGGATAAATAAAACAAAAATATTGGTGGTAATTTTTGACTGTGTAACTTTACAAACGGCACCCCACAGACAACACCACAGGCCTCTGTGATCAGAACGATGAAACTCGTGAGAATCCCTGCTGAGAAGCTCTCAGTGGATTCTGGAGACTTGCTTGTGAACTCCAGCAGACAGAACAGACTCTACGTTCAGCAGGGAGGTTGTCTGGGTGGAAACGTGTGTATAATGTACTTTTACCTTGTGTATAATGTACTTTTACCTTAACAGAAGCTGAAGTTTTTACAGACACTGGTGTTGTGTCTCTGATTTGTGCACGATAAAAAACTGTCAGCTGTTTGACTTCAACAAACTACTTATTTTCTTTTATACTTTTGATCGACTATGGTTCGGTTATGGCTGCATTTGGATGTTTAAAATCTAGATTATAACCCTCACTTCTACTGTATTTTTGAGTTTATCCTTAAGCTAAGAAGAGGACAAAATGAGGGTTGTGCTCCTCYAACAGGAAAGCTTTTACTTTGAAGGAATTACAGAAGTGTCTGTCCTGCACTGACAACAAAGAACACTTTCAATACATCCATTCAGTCAGAACACACGGCCTGTCGAAGAAAAGTTTAGTACTTTGTAAAGAAAAACCTGCATCCTCACCTCGAGGTAGAGCGGAGAACTGGAGCCATGGTTCATCCTCTGGGCCAGCTGGTCTCGCTGCAGGATACACTCCTCGAGGTGGATAACGTTCGGGTGCTGGCTCTGAATGCTGCTCAAGGCCCAGAACTCTCTCAGGGCCAGTTCCACATTCTCAGGAGAGTGGCAACGGATCTTCTTCACCGCCACCCGGGCCCCTGTGCGCTTCACCACTGCCTCATAGACCACGCCGTAGCTGCCGCGCCCCACCTCCTGGATTAGCTCGTACTTCGGCTGGCTGCTTACCATCCTAGTCCTGGCTGTGGAGAAACAGGTGTTCAGGTCACCCTGTCTGAGCTGGCAGGACTAAACCAACAGAGGAACATTAGACAGTAGACCTGCTGGCAGGTAGATCCATTACTGCTCAGGGTGTAAAGTTATAAAGMTAGAATCATAAAAACTAGAGATGATTCTGGTTTTGTGGGACCAGTTTGCAGTGAGCTGGTGCCAGTCTCCAGCAGGTTCCAGAGGCGGGGTACAACTTGGACTGGTCTTCAATGCATCAAAGGGACACAGAGACATGAGACAACCAACCATTCACACCTAGAGGTACAAACAATTAATCGACTTATCTTTAACAGATGAGTAATGAATAAGTTTTGCACCTTCTATGGCCACGTTTGATTTATTTATTTATTTAKTTTTGTAGCACTTTGGGATTCTTGAATATAAAGTGCGCAAAAAATCAAATGTATTATTATTATTAATGGTTTATTAGATTAGAGTTCTGTCACTGCAGAGAACTCTACTAGAAAACAGACCATTTTAGACAAAACTTGAGACAGGAAGGGGCTAGCTGCACAAAACTTGAACGCCATACATCTGGAAAGATGTTTAACAATTCGGCTTGGCCAACAAAGCTCTGACCTACCTGGAAAATATCACTATTTTTAATCTGAGTGATACAATCAGGGCTATTTGGCCAAAARYCACCATAAGTATCTCTGCAAAGCCTTTATAATCACAGAGTGACGTCATYCAACTCATTTATGAACTTATGTCTGTGTTTTATTTATATAAATGAACATTTAATTATGAAGAAAGACCAGGCAGGGGAATATCCCCCTCTGGTGGTGAAACAGATCATTTCCTGAATCCCAAACCTCAGAGAGAACTC
>NW_013953207.1:0-6196 GCF_001266775.1 Austrofundulus limnaeus
ATATATATAGGCTCATGGTAGACCCGGACCGGCCCATAAATGAGCGTCGGCCCACCGGGCATTGCCCGGTATACGCCAGATGGCCAGTCCAGCCCTGCAACCAACTGTCCCTTAACTTTGGGATTAAAGGTGATGAGCGACATGCGTTCTTTCAAGGAATGCTCAGCCTCTCATTTTTATTTGTAGTATAAAAATGTTGACAATTTTAAAATTTGATTTCTGACAATCATCTTGACTTTGAACACCAATCTAAAAGTTGCACCTGAAGCTTTTATTTGACATCTTTGCTCTACAAACATTCATTCAAAATTCACCAACTCTGCACCTCTGAACTTTGTGCAAATGGCCTTTACTCCAGTAAATGCACCTCAACGGGTCTTTAAATCCATTTTTCTCCATTTCATTCACCAGGTGGTTTACAAGTAGCTGTTTTTATTGAACTGCAGCATTCTGTAAGTCAGAAAATGTACAGCGCTTTTAAGAGACGTTGACCATGAAACAAAAGCAGCAGGAATCAACATGCAGTCAGAACACAGCTGTAACACCTGCTGGTGTTAAAATGCAACTCAAATGTCAATTTTTCTTAGAAAAAATCCATTAAAATTATGTTTCTAAACGAGTCAAACACTGAAAACGGCTGCTGTGACATTTTAATTATTTTTTAAAGTTTGTCGGAATATGGCAGACGTTCATGAACCTCCATTTAAAAAAACAGACTGAAAACAGAAGAAGACCCCTGATGTGTTTACAGACCACAGCTGAACAAGATGAGTACATGAAAGGCTCAGATACAGTGGTGTGAAAAACTTGTTAGCCCCTCTTCTTCATATTTTATTCTTTTACATGTTTGTCACAAAGTAACAGATCCATCAGTCTGGAAAATGTTACAAATCCATTTGTAAAGCTTTGGGACTCCAGTGAACCACAGTCAGAGCCATCATCCACAAATGGTGAACACATGAAACAATAGTGAACCTGCCCAGGAGTGGCCGGACGACCAAAATTACCCCAAGAGTGCAGCGACGACTCATCCAAGAGGTCACAAAGACCCTACAACAACATCAAGAACTGTAGTCTTTACTGGACTCTGTAAAGGTCTGTGTTCTGTCCTCCACCATAAGAAAGATTCTGGGCAGTACTGGACTGCATGGCAGAGTTCCAAGACCAAAACCATTACTGAGAAAAAAGAACCTAAAGGCGTCTCAGTTCTGCCAGAAAACATCTTAATGATCCACAAGACTTTTAGGAGAATARGATACTCTGAGGACCGATTTGTGAAGATGTAACATTACATCTGGTGTAGAAAAACAGCATTTCAGAAAAGAAACATCATAYCAACAGTAAAACACGGTGGTGGTAGTGTGATGGTCCGGGGCCGTTTTGTAGCTTCAGAACCCAGAAGACTTGCTGTGGTGAAYGGAACCACAAAATCTGCTGTCTACCAAAAACTCCTTTAAAGGAACATCTGAGCATCTGTTCCTGACCTCAAACTGAAGACCACTGGGGTTCTGCAGCAGGACAATGATCCGAAACACAGCAGCAGGTTAGGGGTTAGGGGTTAGGTTTAGGACAGTGTGTTTATTTCTCCACCTCTGAATGGCTTAAGAAAAACTAAGACTTTGGAGTGGCCTATAATCAAAGTCCTGACCTAAAACCCACTGAGATGCTGTGGCAGGACCTTAAAAAGGCGGTTCATGCTCACAAACCCTCCAATGTGTCTGAATTACAACAATTCTGCAAAGATTAGCCAGGATTGCTCTGCAGCTCTGCAAAGGCTGGGATTCGACTGGTTAAATAATAGGGGTGCAACGATACAGAAAATTCACGATTCGACACTTTAGTGTACAGGTTCAAATTTTTTTCGATACAAAAAAGATAATTGTCCATGCCCTTCTTAACTTGTAATTTATTGAAATTAATTATTTGTTTAACCTCAAAAGTCCAGTTTTTAAATTAAATGTTGCTGAAACAGAAAGTTTCTCAGTGGATCTGAGCTCGACACTGCAGCCTAGGTGGAGTAGTTGAACACAGATCCACTGATCCTTCAACACAGAGCCTCTTCAAAAGACAAGCTGATAAAAATCAATTTTAAAAATCTGTATCGTTCCACACATAGTGTGTATTGATCGGTACAATACAGATACATGTATTGTTGCACCCCTAGTAAATAAATAAAAATGTTTACATTTGTTTGGTGGTCTGAAACATTTAAGTGTGACAAACGTGTAAAACAAGAAGAAATCAGGAAGGGGGCTAACACTTCTTCACACCGCTGGAGGYGATGTTTAGCATCTGTAAATAKCATTTGCAAAAARRAAAAAAAAAGACTTTGGACAAGTTCAGCCTAGAAGAGTTTGTTTTACAGTGTTCTATTGAACTCCTACACCTCTGTGCTTCCTTCACCTGAAAGGAAAATAAGAGTATGAGCTGGAAAAGGCTGCACGGTGTGATCCAACAGACCCTGAATTCTCTTATCATTCCTGTACGTCAGAAATGTCAACATTCAGCTCTGCAGCAGCTTCAGAAATACACAGCTGAGACAACAAACTGCTCCTGWTCAGCGTCTGCAGCCACAGTGCTGCTGTCTTCAGACTGTACAAGTCCTCCCACACCTTCACCTCTGCAACTCCGTCAAGGCATCTAGAATATCACTATCAGAAAAAAATACACAAGTGTCGTCAAAATCTACTCTTGAGTTAAACATTTCATTTTTTTATGAGACTGAATTTCAGCTATATAATATAATTTGATCTTAAAACAACATCAAGAAAACATTCCAGGTTTTTGGGGCAACATTCAGGCATCAAAAAACAAAAATCTTGTCCTTCCAGTAGCTTTTTTCTGTAATACAGAAAAATATTTACAGATGATGATCAAAAAAAAAAAAAGTAGTAGTGAGAACGACACATCAAGTCTTTGGCACTCCTGAAGTCAACGTCCAACAACCCAACCGTCCCCAGAGATGTTGGATTTCGTCTCAAACGGGTGGAGGGACAGTGTGACAGTCACGTCGCATGGTGGTCTCCAGTCGTCTCACTGTGGCTGCTGACTCAGCGTTAACAGATTTCCTCCACCTGCAAAAATCGGAAACACAAACTGAAACTAACTTTGTATAAAATATTTCCCAATATTTATCACCTGCTGTCAAAAGGTGAAGTCTGACCACCGCCTTACAGACACGTGTGTTAGCAAAATATTTCAACATGTTTCTTCTGTTGGATGTGCTATTAGCACCAAATAAAAATATTTATGTTAAAGATTGCATTTTTGGCATGTCATCAGCTGAGGAAACTAATTAAATAATAAGTTGCTATTAATAAAAACTGTTAAGAGGCCCAAGGGTCCAGAAGTGTAAAGTTGAGGAGGAACAACGACACGAACATCAGACAGATGCAAAACAGATATTTTATAAACCAAGAACTGATGATTTATTCACCAGATGAGGCAGATCGTAAAAACATGCAGTGTCAGGCGTCAGCCTCACATCAACCTGTTCCTGTGGACCATGAAACTGGACCGGACCGGACCCTAAGGGGTCCAGTGTTTCTCTGTGTTCACCAGACCTGTTCTCAGTTCCTCCCTTCTACAGCTGCAGGRAGCAGCCTGAGAGGAGAAGGCCACAGATCATGGAGGCAGGCCCAGAGATGACCCCAGCTGACCAGGAAGAGGGAGGAGCCTCATGAAGAAAACATGGATCAACATGTCTTAGTTTGATTGTAAAACCATTCTTTGTTTTTCCTTCTAGGAGAGGTGGTGCTTGTAGCGTTAGAGCCTGTGTATAATCATGAAATGATGTAATCTGTGGTTTGGTTGGATGCAGGAGTGTGTGTGTTTATGAGTAATCATCACAGAGGTTTAGAGAAACCCTCTGTACGACAGACAGAGAGGCTTTTTGGGTATTTTTAAAGCAGACAGCAGGTTATCACCGCTGTACTCCCCGGTTTCTCTTGGTTGTTTTGGCCCAGGAGCAACAGGAGGGTTTACAGCAGCTGCCTTTGTCTTACTTGCATTACTTTTTGTCTTTTTATTTTTAGATTCAGATTTAGGATGGTTGGGGGATTTTCGCAGTGGTTTTATCACTTTGTGACATTTATATTTTATCTTTGATTTTTTTTATATACATCACTTTTCTGTAACTTTTGAAGTCCATCCATCCATCCATCCATCCATCCATCCATCCATCATCTAAACCCACTTCTTCCTTTCAGGGTCACTGGTGCCCTTACCCAGCAGTCACTGTGCGAGGAGCAGGGTACACCCTGGACAGGTAGCGAGTCACTTTTGAAGTTCACTACATTCGTATTTTTTGTCTACCTTAATAAATTTTTGCCTGTTCATGGGGTTACCCCCCCCCTCCCCCCTGCTTACAGCTTAAAGCCCCTGCGAGGAGTGTGAGGTGCACCAGCCCGGGCCTGGGTGACCCTCGGCTAACGWAAGGAGTGAAAGACAGTCTCTTTTCATCCCAACAGTTTGCAGTTCAATAATCCTGTTTGTGTAGTGGGCCAGTCAGGGTCAGGGTAGTGACTGTTGGTCAAATCAAACAGGTGGGACTGGACCTCAGGTCTCCTGGAGCAGGCTGGACCGACTGCAGTAGAAACGACTGATTGATRGTTACTGATCAGAGGGGTCAGAGGTCACTTCATTAATAACATTACACTAGGATGACCCCGTTTACTCATCTAAAAATAACCAACTTCTACCTGAAACAAAAATCATCTAAAACAATAAATTTTCAGTTTGTTTTAATCTATGAAATGTTGTCTGTTTACATCATCACCTTTATGTAAATATAAACATGTTCATATACAATCACTAACATTAACCCCCCTCAGTTTATTACATTACTGCCACTATTACTTTAATTGTTTTATTAGTTTTAGGAAGTGGTAACAACAGTGTGTAGACACATTCTTCTGTTACGCCTGAGTTTAATGTGTAAATATAAAAAAAATAATAATAAAAACAATGTTTTTAACGTTTAATTATTTTCATTTTGGAGCTGGAAAGATTTAATGATAGAAATCTGGTCACCTCATCAGAACAGCTCTTCTGTTAATTCTTACTTTAAAGCTGCATGACGTGCTGACAGGCATTCCTTCAAACAATGTTAGGCCTTTAAATTTAATAAGAAAATCTCAAAAAGATTTCAAAACGTCGGCTTTACAGTGAGTGAAACAAAATGCTGGCAGTGAAAACAAAAGTAGAATAAAAACATAAGGAATTTAACGCCATTTGCATCTTTGTTCTGCCTTTTTACAACCATAATGATGTGCTCTGTCCACATGTGTGACAGTAATGATGGTGCACAGCATCTTACTGGAGGACCAATCAGAGGTAATTACATAGCAGCAGCTTCCTGTGCTGCTGGAGACTGCAGCTGTGCTGTCTTAAAGAGACAGTTCAGCATTTATTTAAGCCAAGTCACGAGCAGAGGCTTTCAGAGTCTCGTCTGCACCTCCCRTCTAATTCTCCTCTCCAGKTTGTCCTGTGGGAGGAGCCACAGAYGGCCGCTGCACCGGACCAAGAGCCCAGAGAAACCACAGCAGAAAGAGCAGCAGCCATGTGAACCCCGTGTTTCTGAACAATGAAGGTGTGAAGCGAACCAAACCTGTTTTTTTTTACAACAACTCAAGCAGCCGTTTACAGAAACAGCAAACATCTGAGTCCAACCTACCATCAGCCCATGACCCTCCCTGTTTGCTCCAACGTCAGGAGATCACTGTCTGCTGCCAGCCGCTGAGCTTCCTCTCCTCCCTCAGCCTCCTCTCCAACTTTCACAGTAACCTGGACCCACCTGGAAGCAAAACGAAACCAGACTGAGGGCAGCTCAAGTTTGAGGCTGATCTGAGGCAAAGCTTGAAGATGATGGTTTTACTTCAGCTCAGAGAAGCAGAGGAAGAGGTCTGATTTGTTGTTGCAGTTTTTACACTTCACTGCATAGTGAACGTTTACACGTGTGATCCTGAAAAAGCTGGGGTGTCGTTTCAAATGTAAATAAAAACAGAAYGCAACCTTATGTAAATCTCATAAACCCAGGTATTTTTCACAATGAAACATCAATTTGAGCACATTTGGATACAAAATATTCAAACTAAGAAACGTAATGTTATGCATATAACTACTGTTCCCTGAAGGAAAGGAACGAGGTACAACATCATGTATGGGAACCACGCCCCTGCGTGTCCTGGCTGAAGCC
>NW_013953207.1:11562-15510 GCF_001266775.1 Austrofundulus limnaeus
GGCTTCAGCCAGGACACGCAGGGGCGTGGTTCCCATACATGATGTTGTACCGAGTGAATTGACTGAAAGGGAACTGGAGCATTTCTGTGGGAGAAAACAGAGGTTACTTTGAATTTTATGGCAACAACACAAAAAAGGCTGTGAAAGGAACTGGACAGGAGAAGATGGTCTAAAACAGAAAAGTATCTTGAACTTCCCCACTTTCATATTTATTTGATGTAAAAATGAAATGCAGAGAGTGGACTAACAGAGCAAACAGTCGCTGTGCTCATTTCATTTTGCCCAGTTTACATGTAAAACTTTGAATTTTACGAAGAAATCTTGTGACTTAAAAAAAGAAAACCAAAAACATTTCTACCATCAGACRTCCTCTCTTCTCTCACCTCTCTTTATCAGCATCGACAGACCTGTCCTGGTCCTGCCTGGTCTGGCTCAGGTCTGTGATACCCTGTGTTAGTCTGTCAGTCAACCGGCGGTCTCCGTCTTTGGTGGGCAGTTTGAGATCCTCCTCTGCTGCTTCAGTCTCACCTCCCTCCTCTGCTGCACTCTGGGCTGAAGGATGAATAAAGACCAGAGGAAGAGAACAGCTGATCCTGTGGTTTGAATGGAAAGGAATCTGGTGGAACTCTTTTCAGACCTGCCCTGTTCTCTGAGGTGGTCTCTGGTGGGATGGATCATGCTAGATCATTTGTGCAATCTGTGCTGTCTTTCTCTAAAGGAGTTTTTCTTTAGGGGGAATGCTCCTCTTTTGTAGCTCCTCTGACTCTTCTGCTCCGTTGCTTATGAATCTTTACATTTTGGCTCTGGGGTTTACTGTTTTCTGATGATACTCAGGTTTATCTGCCCACTAAGCCAGACTCCAACCACTCCTGGGCTGTCTGAACGACATAAAGATCTGGTTGAAATGGAATTTCCAGAATTTTAATGAAAGTAAGACTGAAGTCATCAGCCTTGGTAAAGGTATTTCTTTTAATAATCTTGTTCCCTTGGCTTCATACAGCTGCTCCGCTGTCAGGAATCTGGGTTTTATTTTCGATAGCGCCTTTAAATTGAACAAACAGTTGGAARGAACTTGATTTCACAACTGTGTTTATCTAAGACTTACTGCTGAGGTGAAGTC
This sequence comes from Austrofundulus limnaeus, assembly GCF_001266775.1. Taxonomy (NCBI): domain Eukaryota; kingdom Metazoa; phylum Chordata; class Actinopteri; order Cyprinodontiformes; family Rivulidae; genus Austrofundulus; species Austrofundulus limnaeus. The sequence continues at coordinate 12,683 of NW_013953207.1, forward strand.
ATATTTCCTGACCAAAGGCCTTGAAAAAGTGATTCATGCTCTTGTTTCCTCTCGGTCAGGCTACTGTTACACTTTGTGTTGGAAGTGCAGCTGCTTCATGGCTGTTCTTTTCTTTTCCCAGGATGAATCTACAGTGACAGATGATGCTAAGTTAGTGTCTGAGTGTATCGATTCTAACGGGTTGGGATCAATATTGAGTTTAATTTACCTTCCGCTCACTGCTTCGCTTCGAAAATAAAAAGCTGCCTTCGTCAGAATTCACTGAGTCACTGAGACCGTCGAGACTTAAATCTTTGCTTAAGACCCATCTTTACTCACTGGCAGTTTGAGATTCTATTAGAGCTGATGTTTTTACGTTGTATACTTATTTTTGAACACTTCTGTACTTCTTTATTGTTCTTCATTTGGCTGAAGCCCTTTAGTCCAGGGGTTCTTAACCTTTTTGACCTCGGGGCCCAATTTGTTGAACATAAAGTGACATGAGGCCCAGTCAGACCTTACCAATGTACGGATCAAAATGATAATTATTCTAAATCTTGGTTTAATTTTTATTGTATTTACATCATAACTAAACTATCATAACTAAAAAAAATAAAATACACTTACAGTTTAAAAGTAAAGCTCCTGTCAATTAATCACAAGACATAATTATGACAAACATTTTTATATTGCAACCTGCCCATAACAATTATTTGAACAAATACAAAGGTCAGTCAAAAGACCACTCAGGCTTATCAGCACAAAAATATATATTTTTTAACATAAACAATAACAAAACTAGACATTTCAAAAAATAAAATTGTGGACATAAAATAATTAAATTAAAAATGTTTAATGTAAATGTTTCAAGTTAAAAAAAACTGTAAAAATAAATTTGATAAAGTACAAATGAAAATATAGCCTTTTTAAACTTTTGCATGGTAGAAACAGAAGCTGCTCTTCATATTAGTGACAAACTTTGGTGTTTTTTGATGAGTTACTTTCATTTTTGCTTCTACTTTTAATTTAAAATAGGTTTCCATTCTCAGCAGGTTTCTAAAGTTCTTCTTCTAAGTATTAAAAATGTTGTTAAACATCTGAGTGGCGCAGTGCCGCTACTAGTGGTTAGAAAGTGTATTGCACCTTATTCAAAATCAATACGGTCCCACAGCCCTCTGCGGCCCAAAGTTAAAAACTGTTGTTCTTTTGAGGCCCTCAAGGTGGCGCTCGTGGGCCACGGCTCATAGGTTAAGAATCTCTGCTTTAGTCAACTTCTGCTGTTTATATGTGCAAAAATAAACTGATGTCGACATTGTAAGAGTATCAGACCAAACAAAACAAACAAACAAACAAACAAACAAACAAACAAACAAACAAACAAACAAACACCACCCACTGAACTCACCCTTCACATCCGATGAAACACTCTGGTTGTTTTCAGGACTATGGGTGTTCGGTTGCTGGCCTTCTTTCTGCTGATCTTCAGGGGTTTGGAAACCTTCCATCCACTCTAAAGTCTCGCCGTTCTTCAGTGCCGAGCGGTGGTCCTTGAACCAGCGGACGATATCGGTGCGTCCCAGRTTTGTTTGGGCCTCCAGCTGGCTGTACTCCTCTGGAGATGGCCATTGGGTTCGACAAAACATCTGTTGGAAAGACGTTAGAGAACAAACGTGCAGTATTAACAAATAACAGGTGGGCTTAAAGACAAAAAACAAAAGGAGCAACTAGTTCTGGTTCTAAAACTCAGAGGAACRTTGGAGTTTTCAGGTAAAATCTAACATACAGAAGAGGAAGAATATTTAAATAATTATTCAAGCTTATTATCTGCTGCCTTTTTAGACTGAGATTATCCCTTGTTGAGAAATGATGGAATTGTAGCTGTTTTGGTCAAACCTTGTAGTTATGCACTATCTCATGCATGACAGTTAGATGTCATGCTCAGAGGTTCAACAGGCTCTCACCTACAACCACACCAAATGTTAGCACAGTCAGTAAAAAGGTTAGTTTAAAGTCATGTGGCTGTGAGAGCTACTTTAAATTGGCTCCAAACATCAGTTAGTGGTAGATGTGCATCAAATCAGAGCTCCTACAATTTAAGGCAAGTTAAATCTAAAACTTTTTAAGGCTTTTTAAATGCCACTTAAACTGAAATTTAAGACCAACTTCACAATAAACACAAATTGGGAAAAAAATAAATAAATAAAAAAAACGCGACAATATTACCCAAATGTTTCTTTTAACACTAAACTAGCTGCAAGAAGCATTCGGTAAATTATTTTCAAAAATAAAAGTTTCCAGTTATTTTAATATATGAGACGAATTACAATCATCCTACTTATAATGTGTTAACTTTTTAAGACCCCTAAAAGATTGATTTAAGACATTTTAAGGCTGATTAAAGCCTTATTTTTGGATGGATGAATTCAATGCCTTTTAAGACTTTTTAAGGATCTGTGAGAATCCTGAAAATGTTTCYTTTGTGACMGTTTCACTAAAAYCCATTCAGTGGTTCATAAGATATTTTGTCAACAAAGCAGACTCTAAATAGGAAATCAGACAAAAAATAGACTAAATCACTTGATGCTTGGAAAGTGTTGAACAGTTTCAGTTGCACCAAAATCTTAGGTCAATATTTGTCAAASTGAGTCATGGTCATTTTGTGTTAACTAAGCTGAAACAGGTGTGTGAATCGTCTTCAATTGGATTGACTTCAAAAAGTTATTCAGTGGTATATGTGCATCCAATTATTACTTTGAGAGTCTCAATAAAATTGCTTTAGTTGTTCATTAGATATTTTACTAACAGACACACTAGCCTGTGTGCGCACACACACACCAACAAAAACACAC
>NW_013953207.1:15786-28618 GCF_001266775.1 Austrofundulus limnaeus
CACTATATGTAATTATAATAATTATATCAATATAAATAGCAAATTCTGAGGCAGTCTTCAAGAATAAATAGTTGACATTTATTTACACAGCTAGCAGCATTTTTAATAAATACTGAAGACATTTTTCATCATTCTCACCTCCCTGAGCAGAGCCAGTGAATAACTATAGATGGTTGTTTGGTTTGTGAAGACAGACGCCTGCGAGGKGGGAGGAGGAGGAGGAGGAGAAGAGGAGCAGGATGAGTTGAGGATGGGAGGAGATACTGAAGAGGAGTATGTTGGAAGCTGCGGAGAGGAAGCTGCAAGAACAGGAGGGGAGGATGAGGTGGAAGAGGCGGAGGAGGAGGAAGAGGCRGAGGAGGAGAGGACGGGCGGGTGAGGAGAAAAGGTGGGGGGGTTCCTCTCCTGCTTTTGGTGAGAAGCCCCATTCAGCAGCGCCCCTCCTGGTTGCTCCAGCCTGTCCTCAGAGTTCTTGGAGGCCAGGGTGAGTAAAACCTTCTCCATATTGTCCCTCAGTGCCCTGCGCTCGGAAAACCAGCAGTCCACCTCAGTCCGGGACAGCCTGGTCTCCTGCGCCAGATGGTCTGCAACAAAATAAGAGTTCAGAGGATCAGATGAACTGTGTTTCACCAATATGAAAGAGTTTCTATTTGGAAAACACAGGTTTCAGTCTCACTAYAGGAGACCTAAAAGAGAGGCTGCTTAGAAACATGTCTGCTACACTCGTCACATAGTTCCCCCCACAAGTGATAAAGTATGCAGTCGCTCCAGAAAAAAATAAAATTGATTGAAATACTGGATTTTTTAAGTACTATACTCATTAAAAAAATGCTGAAAACAACATACTGATAATTTAGACCAATTGGAAGAGCTGAAAATAAATACCAATAAACTACTGCTCAAAACTGCTATAAACATCACCTCAGTCGTTTGGTCTGTTGAACTGTACCTCTCAAGTCTTTTGGTACTTACTCCTATAATAATAATAATAATAATAATAATAATAATAATAATAATAATAATAATAATAATAATAATAATAATAATAATAATAATAATAATAATAATAATAATACCAACAATCTCAGATGACAAAATGTTTGTGTTTTTATGTATAAATAGCAAAGCAGCTTAAAAGAAAAGAGGGAGGAAGAGGACTAGTAAGCGCGGATCATTATACAGGATGAAACAACTAAGATCCTGGAGTAATGATGAACTGATGAGTGAATGTCTCAAACAGCAGCAGAAACCCACTGTGGAAGAGGTGGAACAACAGGAGTTATTGTGGAAAGATTGAGAAAGTGGCTCACATCAACAAATCCTACCAGTGGTTATTGCCCATAACACCAATAACTATATCAGATATCGGTATCTGCTGAAATTTCCATGTAGGTGCATCCCTAATCCCAAAGTATCTCAGCTCTTCCGTTCTTCACCACCCTTCCTTGTGTCTCGCAATTTGACTCTGGGACCTCCAGCCCATACCCGGCACAGATAATCCTGTATATTATTCCAGCAATGTGGTTGCCTGGATCTTACACCCTGCTGTTCTGTGTTCAACTGTCACAGGCATCTTTGCACAACCTGCATTTTGGGTCCTGTCTGGTATTTTAGACCCCAGCCTCTATTCTCTATTGCTGTTGTGCTAAGAGCTTGTTCTTGTGCTTCCATGATTAGTGCCTTTGTGCTGCCCTTCTGTCCAGCCTTCTCTAGCCAATATTTACCGATATTACACAAACACACAAATTAGATTATACATATATACACAAAAACACTTGGGTCTTTTTCGATACCGTAAATGAATGACCAGACCTCTGACATGGCTCTACTTCAGTTATTCCAATATGCAGTGTTAATATCACTATCATGAACAAACAGTTGCCGCTCAAGCAACCATCTCCCCTCCCAAAACACAAACACAAAGATAAAAAAGTGGGAAATCAATATCAGTTGTTAATATCGACCYAGTTTTACGTATCGGACCGATATCGATATTCTAAAAAAAAAAAAGACCAATATCGGCCGATACAATATTAATGCCGATATATCGTGCATCCCTATTTGGGATTTCCAGATTCAGACCAACAAACAGATGATGGCTAACCAACTGGACACTGTAGTGGTCAACAAGTTACAGAAGAAGGTAGCGGTGTTAGATGTAGCAATCCCAAGGGACTGCAMCATCAGGAGCATGAGAGGCTGAAAACATAACAAGAACAGAAAGAGGAAGTAGACAAGCTAGCCAGTGGTTATTGTTGCTGTGACCCTCAAACTGGAAGAGTGGCCCCCAACAGATCTCAGAAATAAGCTCARAGATTTCTGTTCAGAACAGTGCAACCCTCCAGTTTTGCTCTTCTGACAGCCTTAAGGACGCTCTGATATTTTTTTGTTATCAAATGTTTTTATTTTGTTGTGCAATTTCAGAAATAGAAAAAATACAAAATAACAACAGTATAATGAATAGGACATATGAACAAAAACTAAAGGCACAAATCGATACCTCCCCCACCCTCATGGCGACCCCCTTCATGGCGGGCCCCCCTCCCCCAGATCATGAGATAAAAAAAATTATGATAAAGTTGCATTTGAGATGATACAAATATGATGTACAGTCAAGAGACTAGTAGCTTSCAGGGAACTGTCTGCACTGGTTCATCCAGAGAATAAGCTCCATCCCATGCTCTCAGTTTCTCTGGCTGTATGCATCCTAGCTACTGATCTCTCCATCATAACAATAAGAAAGAGTTAGCCCATTGTTGCCATGGCAGAATATGTGGTGGCTGCCATCTCAGTGCCAACATCTTCTTAGCTGCAGCGAGAYGAGCCCACAGTATGGGTTTTTGATGAGAGGAGAGTCCTGAGTGGAATCATCACTGAGCAGGAGTAAAGATGRTGATAATGGGATATTGACCTGGAGCATATCACTCAAAGTGGGTGGATGAGAGGATTAGAAAGTTAGATTTAAAAGTTCACATTTTTGGTTTTGTTTAAGCTAAAATACTCCTATTTTTTTATTTTTTATTTTTGCTAAAAGAGCAGAAGAGAAATGTGTCTCTCTCTCATTGGTCAGTTCATCTAAACATGGTCCCTGTGTCAGGACCAAGTCATAAAACAGTCAATAAAGCCTAGCTTGTAGCTTTGCTCCTCGCTCTCTGTTCATTACTCTGACTTGCAGTCTTGAGTCTCAACAGAGTCCTGTTGGGTCTGGAGTTTGGTTTTGACAACAGTGCTGTCCCACTGAACTGAACAGAACCAAAGCAAACAGAAAGAGACTCTCCTGATGGACACTTGAGGCGCAGGCCACATCTGCAGATTCTTCAGCTCAACTTTATTGGATTTATCTTTTAAACTGACTGAAATCTGTTATATCAAACAAATATTTTAATATTTTTTCTTCATTTGAGATATACTCCAGATGAACTGTGTTCCTTTTGAAAGCTTTTTCTTGCCAAGATGGTGCAACCACACAGCTTGACTTGTCTTCAAGTTGATCAGTGAGAACATGCTTCATGTTCTCCATCTGAGGAAATCACCTCCAACAAATTGGCTGATCTGAACTCTTGAGAAACTGATGACAGATCAACGTGAGTTCTGAGGTTCCAAGATCTGACCACTGTTCCTGCAAGTGGCGATGCCCTCCTGGGGCTGAGACAAGGTCTTTCATGCATCCACGGGAGTCCAGCCTGTGAATATTCATGAATAGACTTTGAGTCCTTCTGAAAACATTTCTAAACCTTAAGTGACAGGATGTCACACTTAAGGCCCACACATACCCCTACATCCCAGATGCATGAAGGAGCAGTATCATAGCTCTTGTGCAATGAGTACACCTTTTACTTTTGTTGCCAGAGGTTTACACATTGATGACCGTGTTGAGTTATTTTGAGGGGACAGCTAATTGTTATACTAGCTGTACACTGACTTCTTTACATCGTATCAAAGCGTCTTATCTTCAGTGCTGGCCCATTACAACATATAAAATATTTACTAAAATGTGAGGGGTGTTCTCACTTCTGTGAAAATACTGTACATTTACAGTTTATTATGATCTCCCCACGTGAGGCGGAGTCAACATTTTCACGTCATTTGATTGGCTGATCGGAGAGCATACGATTCAGAACCGGGAAAATGGATTTCGGTAGCATCTTACAAGCTAAATGCTGAGCGGACATTCTCAGCGTTACAAAATATTAAAACTTGTGACAAAAATATGACAGAACAGACTGGACTTTCAATGTTAGCTTCATGGAGGTGATAGAAAAGGACTTGTTAAAACGGAAACGCCATGAGGACCTGTATGACAGAAACATGAGGACCTGTATGACAGAAACATGAGGACCTGTATAACAGAAACATGAGGACCTGTATGACAGAAACATGAGGGTCTGTATGACAGAAACATGAGGACCTGTACGACAGAAACATGAGGGTCTGTACGACAGAAACATGAGGGTCTGTACGACAGAAACATGAGGGTCTGTATGACAGAAACATGAGGGTCTGTATGACAGAAACATGAGGGTCTGTACGACAGAAACATGAGGGTCTGTACGACAGAGGAACTGAACTCTTCCTGAAAAAAAAGGAGGATTGAGTTTGTAAACAGATAATGTTACGGTGAGTAAAATACATTTTATTTATTTGTTTTATGTAGTTGTCAGTTTATTATGTCTGCATTGATGCTGCTGTGGTGAGGAGACACCTGTCTGTGGTGCAGCAGAGACACCTGTCTGTGGTGCAGCAGCATATTATTCTGCATTTCTGTGTGTTATTGGTGTTTTTTGTAGCCGTGGCTTCATGTCAAGTTGTACTGATTGTCTGTAAATTAGACAGACTTTTTTTCCATTTTGCATGGATACAGACGTACAGGGCAATCTTATAGACGTTTTTAAAAATGTTGCCTCAAATCTATGAAGTCTCACAGCTGGCAGCCTGTCTTCGTCCTGCCCTCTCTGCTCTCTCTGTGTAGGTGTAAAATGCACGGCCCGCCACTGGTTTTTAGTAAATACTATTTTTAACGATTTTCCTTCCAAAGTAAGGAGATAAAGCTGACATGCTTTTAACAGGATTTAGTGTTTTACCAAGGTCTGCATTAGCTGGAGAGCTGCTTCTCTGGAAACTCTCCTCCAGCGCATTCAGCTGCTCCGACGTCTTCCCCTTCACCCTCTCCAGAAGAGGAAACTGGCTCGGCACTGCCTTCCTAACAGGACTGTCTTTAATTGGCGGCGTTGCCTCAGCTTTCACCAGTACAGGCGGAGCAGGAGCACCTCCAAGAGACACATGAAAACAAGCACTTCATTTCTAATATCCAAGTTAAGCTTCTAAAACCAGAAAGTAGATTTTTTTCAACTCTTTCCATCACATACTTTTGAGATTGAGGAGCCTTTGTTCACTGAACCACTTCTTTATTTCCCCTCTGGATAGTCCAGTGGTCTCTATCAACCTATAGATCTGTCAAATGGCACAGCAAAAACAAAACAAAAAAACAATGGGGGCACACTTGTGATAAACTAAACAAGATCTAAGCAATGGCAAAACTATTGTTTTACTTTGCATCACGACGATAAAAAAAAAAGATTTCAGTCCATTCTCTTACCTCATCTTCCTCGGGGAAAGGAGACTGTGTGTAGCTGGACCTCAGAACTGACAGCTGCTCAGCGGTTTTATTAGGGTCGACTGTGAAATTGACGGTTTTGGGTGAAGCCAGTTTGGATGTGGCTGTCGGTGTGGAGATGGTCTGAATGATGGAGGGTCGTTTACTCTCTGTGGAGATCACAGGTGTGGCCAAGGGCCGCTTGAGTGACTGTACCACCTGTGGGAATCATGGAGATTAATCTCCTTGGATCAAGTTGTTTGTCAAGAGAAATCAAGAAAATGAAGAACTTCAGAAGCTGTTGTAGTTTCCTGTTCATAAACCTAGACTTCTGAGCAGGTTTTCTACCTGGTTAGCCACTGAGAGAGCAAGCGGAGCACACGTGACTGTTGAGCCATTGGCCACAGGGGTCAGCACGAGGCTGGTCTGTCCCAGAATCTGACAGGGGAGGGACTGGAGAACAGAGGCTGCCGGCTGCAGGGGCTTTGAGCAAGTGGCGTGGACAAACTGGCTGCTGGATGAGTGGGAGTTGAGCTGTGGAGCCACCACAGTCAAGGTCTGAGGTACGGAGGAGATGGTACCATTGAACATCTTCTTCCTGGCTTCTTCCACCTGTCAGAGTAAGAATGGATACAAGCCAAATATTCAAAGTCCAAGAAATTAAGTTCATTAATTATCTATCTATCTATCTATCTATCTATCTATCTATCTATCTATCTATCTATCTATCTATCTATCTATCTATATCTATATATATGTATTCCTTCTTAAAGGAGCTGCCAGTCAGACCAGCCCTCTGGTGGYGAAACAGATCATTTCCTGAATACCAATCCACAGAGAAAACCCCACCCCCTCATTTGCATATCAGAACATGAAATAATAAAACAGCATGAAATACAAAGGTAGTTAAAAATAAATGCAGTTTAAAGTTTCTTTAATACGTTTTTTCTTTAAATAAATGTCTTAAGTCTTAATAATCGTGAGAAAACCTACATCCACATCAATATTCATAAAGTTGAATGCAGACCWATTCTCCTCTTATTCTGATATCTGAACATTAAACATGCAGAAACAAAATCAGACAACAGTGCCTTGATTTAGCATCACTTAAGACGAAACAGGATTTTAAACATGATAAATGATTTGAATACCTCTTCAGGTGACCAGCTGATGCCCTGTTTCAGCCTCTGTGTGGTAAACCAAACTTTGATTTGCTCCTCGGGGTGTTTGGAGGCTGCAGTGAGCCATGACAGCTCTGCCTGTGTCGGGTAGGGAAACTTGTTGAAGGAAGAGATGAGCGTCAGGTTGTCATCCAGGGACGGGTTGTATTTGGTTGTGTTGAGGGGCACTGCAATCTTCGGCACCTGAAACAAAACAAGTCCCGGTGACAACAATTTCCATTTTCAGTGACTGTTACAGATTATTAGCACATTCAGTTAAATTTATCTGATACGGACAGTGCACGTTAATTCATGGCAGTGTAAATATGCAGAAATTAGAACAATAGCTAAATTTCATCTTTTGTCCGAGACAAGTAAAAAACAAACAAACAAACAAACAAAAAGCAATACAATTCACAGTGCACATGGTTCTATTGAAAGAACAACAAACAAAAAAAACACAAGAAATAACAAACAAACAAACAAACAAACAAAAATGATCTAAAAACAAGATAAAAGACCCTCAAAAATTAGCAGTGGGAGTCAATTAGGGGTGTCCCGATCAGATACTCGGTATCGGTGGCAGATATGGCCATTTTTTGAAAATCGTGTAGAATCGGATTTAGTCATGTGATCGGGCCGATCCAGTTTTTGCGACAGTTTTCAGCATCATCATGCTTCACAACTGCAGTTAAGAAGTCGACACACACAAGTATGCAACCATGCCCACAGTGTGGGAACACTTTTCAGTGGAAAACTGATTCTGAAACTGCATCTTGCAAACCTGCAAACTGGATGTTTCTTGTGGTGGGAACAGCAGGGCTCACTTTAATACTACCAACCTTGCCACTTGGAAAGAAATAAAGAAATGAAGCTATCGGATCGGTATCAGAAAGACTAATCATTAAAAAAAATCAGATTGTATCGGGAGCCAAAACATCTGGATCAGGACATCCCTAGAGACAATATGAATGGGTACATAACTGGTGTGCTTTCAACCAATGCTTAGGTTTCTCTGTCTCTGATATCTGCTGGTATTATTCTATTTTACAAATCAAGACAGTGTAAAATAAGAGTTCACACAATAACTGTTTTAATTTGATGAAAGATAGAGTTGCATTAATTATCTCTTCAGCAAGACTCAAACTTCAAGCTCATTGGATCATTGAAACGTTTAGCTTGTTAGCAAATCGTTGGCTTTTACAAAATATCTAAACACTACTTTTAAGCTCTTAATATCAGCATGTAAATGAGTTCTTCCTACCTGGGTGTAGTTCATAGGCTGCTGTAAAGAAGGCATGATGTGAGAAAGGCTATCTGCTGCAAGGAGAGCCGACTCTGGGATGATGACCGTCCCGTTCACGTTTAGCGCTGTGATTGGTTTCTTGGTCAGATCAGGGGTCAGTTTACCCAAATGAGTTTCTGTCCATTTGGTATTTGTTGACACTGTTTTTGTCTTTTGGTGTTTGACCGTGGTGGGTTTGTTAAGCAGGTGAGGACCTAGTCCGCCTCCTTTACCAGTGAGGACCCCTGACATGTTGTAAATGACTGCATTGTTGCCGCAGCCCTCTATTGTCTGCTCCAAGATTGTCTGATTGTTCATTTTGATACGTTTGAATTTGAAGTTGCTCTCCCCAGGGTGACATCTCTCATTGTGCTCCGTTAAAGAGTCAAACTTTTTCGTGTTGAAGCTACAGACGGCGCACAAATACAGCGGGTTGAGTATGACATTCGGATGATTAGCGTCTACGTGTTCTTTGAAATGGTTGAGATTCTGTGTGGAAAAGGGACAGTATTTGCACTCATAGCCTCCCTGTTGTCTGTGCCGAGGCTTGAAAGGGTCTGGTGGCTCAGTTTCTGGTTTGTCTGGACCTGTGGGAGGGTTTGAGGCCTTGCTGGTTTGATCTGAGTCCGTGGATGGCTCTGCTAGAGTAGATGAATCTGCATTGATCGGTGTCTCCTGAACATGGCTCTCTGTTTTCTGGCAGAAGAAAAAGGCAGAAGTAAAAGTTTTTTTTTTAATCTGTTGTTGTAGACATATGTATACTGGACCAACTTGGTGTGTAAACATCTAATGGTCCTGTAAGGAAGAAAAGTTAATTTACACTAGATAAATTAGAAAAACTAATATGACAATTTCAATATTTCAAAAAAATAACAGAATTCCTTCCCACAAATAAGTAAACGTTGACTTTCTGAACTAAAATTACCTCCACATTATACGATTCTCCCTCCTCATCATCTAGATCTACTGGAGTCACCTCAGGACGGATCATACAGGGAGTGGAAGCCTTGCGTCGACTGGACATGATGGAGGAAGTTCGGGGTTTCCCTATTGTGGACAGCTGCCCTCACAAAGTACTTGTACTCAGCCCGTGGTTTGGCTACTGTGGTTCCAACTATGGCTTTAGGTTAAAGGATGCAGTATGAGGTGCTGGTGTACAGCCAGAAGGAATAACTGCAGATACAGGAACAAGCCTATACTTGGAAAGCATCGAAAACTTTCTGGAGTTGGACTCGGCAGCTGAGAAGTGTATGAACCTGTGATGAGTGACTAAAGTAAAAAAGGGAATGAGTGTAGTGTGGCGTGGGCTGGACTTGCTGACAGCATCAGCTCCAGCACTGGCTCAACTTCTGGAACTTCATGACAGGATGCTGCCTGGATGGGAGACAAAAATAGGATAAGGACTAATTACAAACATTTCTACATAGCTAACATTCATGCTAGCAACTGTACAAAACTTAAGTAAAAGTTTTTACTTCAGTTTAAAGGAGACCTAATATGGGGGTCCTAGAACAAGTTAGGATCTGTGGGCTCTGCAAAACATGTTCATTTGATTTAATTCACAAAATTAATCTCAGATAATGAAATTTCTCCTTTTCAGTTCTGCCTGTTCTTCAGCTCGCTTCAGAACCTGCTGCTTTACATTAAGTTGCTATGGAAACCCCCCTCCCAACCTTTTGTTTATATTAACTCCGCCCCCCACCAGAAGTTTCCTTTCAGTTGAAAGTAGTATTTTTCCAAAGTAATTCATGGTGAAATTATTTACACAAACTACAGCTTTCTTTGTTAATATTGCTAGAACATTGCCATCAAAAATAAAAATAAAAATAAATAAAATGAAGCCACATCTCTGTCCTCCATGACTGTTCTAAAACAGCAGAACCGTCTTGTGAAGAAGTGGGCGGAGTCTCTGCTTGGGTTACCAGGAAATGAGCTGGGCTCAGGTTGGGGTGGGCTGGAGTGCGACTTGTGACGTCAAAAACAGCGGTGTTTGAAAACAGCTCATTTCAAGACACAGAAAAATACATTTACTTATAGTAAAAATACCCCTGAGTGCATTTGTTTTGGTGCTTGAACTGCTTTTAGAAGCAGTACAGACCCAAATGTAAGTTTAAAAAACCCTGAAAAAAGTGAATTTGTGGTCTCCTTTAAAAATAATTTGCAAAAAATAAATAAAAAATGCCCTTACTGCTTGTATGCTATTTTGTATCACAGAAAGTACCAGTTAAAAGTGGTTAAAATGTTTTAAACAGATAAACAGAGACATGCGGAGCAGCAACAACCTAAGAGACAGAGCTCTGGTTAGTGAGCAAAGGTGGCTCTGAGTGGAAAAACATGCCTGACAAATAAACAGCACAGCAGACAGCCAGCATGTGCTCTGACCACCATAGGACTGCTTATGGCTAAATATTTGTGGAAAGAAAAATCTCACATTTTGTACAAAATATTACTAGGCAACAGACTTTAGGAAGGCAACTGTAGTGTACAAACATGCATCAAAAGCACTTGTAATGACTTGCACCAATTCCCTGCGACCCTAACAGAAACAACCGAATAAAGAAAATGAATGAATAAAGAAATAGACAGAGGTTTTATGTTGGCCAACTGGTAAAAAAACGAAACAAACAAAAAAAAAAAAAAACAGAAACTTTTAAGAGTCCATATCAATGGTCTGTAACACTACAAGAGTCAAATATTCAGTTGGAGCTCCCCTGAATTTATAATGTTTGAAACTGTGTGGCAAGTTGCCACTCTTTGAAAATCAAGACCTATTTTGTCAATGTGGCTTGCAAAATAGCAACCCATTTAATTGCATTTGCCAGTTAGTTGCAAACCATTTATATTCTATTTTAAACAATGTTATGGCTATACCAGTTGCTCAGTAGATGACCAGAATGGACCAATGTTCAGCCTGCCTTAAAAATCCTTAACAATCTGACTGTACTGCTTTAGGCAAGGGCTGCCTGAAGCTACCTAGTGGTGACGAGGAAAACACTTGGTAATTCAACTGAAACATTTAAGACAAATTAAATGATTAAATGTTGACAAATGATCACAGTCAACATTAATTACAACAACTATTTGCAGCAGCCCTAGCAAGATTAACAGACAATGTTGAGTAAAGTGTGATGACAGACGACATTCCGGTCTGTAAAACGAGGTAACTGTTGTGTTAAGCTGTTTTTTTCTGCAGATTCATCAGTTAGGGCTTTATGGTGTAGCTGGTCTGCAAATGCAAGCAGCTGATGGGTCTGCTGCAGTCAGTAACACAAAGTTGTCCTGAGAGATCTCAGCTCCTGATGCAGCTGCTTCTGCTGCAATGTGTGAACAGAATGACCAACTAGAAATGAAACAGCTTCACTGAGGTTTGCAGAAAACGACCTTTTGAGAAGAAAAGAGTTTTTGCACAAAGCTGAATCAGAGTAAGCAGGGGAAACTTTTCTTGCATGTTGTTACAGACTAACGAGCTGACAGAAGCTTATCAGACTTCAAAGATCTATTGATATTCCAGATGCCCCGCTTTACAGTCACATTCACATCAGGAACAACCCAATGAGTTGGTGCAGCAGTGCTGCTCGTCTATAAGGACATAATGAGATTTCAATTTACACCAAGCTCCAAGTTTAAATGAGTCTCCTGTACGTCACCACTTCATTACATGGCTCTTATCTGTAAACAGAAACAATCGAATGCTTCCCAAACAATTAACYAGAGTTGAATGATGATGCCTGCTGGTGTTTTGGCAGCAGAAGATTCACTTTACGATCAAATCAAAGTGTCTCACACTTGACCTGGACCTCTCCAAACAGCTCTACACAAATCAAACCTCACTGCAGCCTTTAAGGCTCAAACGCTGTCATCCRCTAGTCGACTCATTGTCCCGAGATWTCTCAACTCCTCGAACATCCCACTGAGGCATCATCAGAACACAGCCTCATTACCATGGCGTCGCTATAGCAACAGTAGACGGAGCTGTAGCGACTCACCAGCTACATCCGTGTCAGCAGTGGATGCACACAGGAGTTACACGGCTGCACCCAGGACTGGGTTTGGCATTTTGTCAAAGGCAGGATTTAAAAAACATAAAAAATATTTTGTTAAATTACAGTCAGGTTGGCCGTTCTGATAGTGTGGGGAATCTAGAGGGAGGGGCTTGCATCACTTTCAGCATTCCCAAAAGTTTGGTGTTGTTAATACCAAGTCAACATGGGGTCATGTTTTATGACTTGCTGGACTCCAGCTGCAACACAGAAAAATAAAAATCAGTCTGAACACTCTTCTGAAGCGATGACAGGTGGGGCCGAACAGAAAAAGAAAAAGCACCAAGCTGTAGCTGAGTCTGCAGTGAATCCACACAGACAGCGCCGACGGAGGAGGAGCAYGATTTTTATGTAACACCTGCACTCACAGCGACTTCTCTGTGCATCAAAACGTTACACAGAGAATATCATCAGACACTGGCTTACATAACAACTAAGTTGTTACTGAATCACTTATATTAAAAAAATCAAGAAAAAAAGTGTGTGTGTGTGTGCTGGTATTCCCTTCTGTGTGGGGAMAATTACTTATAGGGCCCTAAGCCTAGTCTTCAAGGGGACTTAGTTTAGGGCCAGCTTAAATACCGTTGGTGGGTTAAAGTTTTGGTTTAGGACTAAGATGTGAATTGAGGTGAGGTTAGGGTCAGGCATGTACCTGTGAGGTTAGGTTTAGGGTAAGGGGTAAGTGTAATGATGCGTTCACACCAAACGCGATTTCAGCATCAGGAGCATCAGGTTTACATACAAAGTCTATGGT
>NW_013953207.1:29944-35383 GCF_001266775.1 Austrofundulus limnaeus
TGTGTGTGTGTGTGTGTGTGTGTGTGTGTGTGTGTGGTCTGTGCAGGAGCCACAGACTCCCAACTGTCTGGATGCTCATTAAACTTGTATGAATACCCAGGCTGGCAGCCTCTTGTTTGTCCGTCTGTCATTGAGCTTTCCTGTTWGGTTGGCTGCTGAATTGTAATAATCTATTTCCCCCCCAAAAAACTATTATTTTGAAGGAAATTTTTGTGACTGATTGGCTGTATTTTAGATCCAGTCCTGTACTTTACTCTTTGTAATGATCATTTGCTTTAAACTGAGAGATTCWGCCAGTCTCTATTAATGTRTCCCACTCTGTAACATCAACAAGGCTTGTTTAGGATTAGAAAGTCAGACTTAAAAGGTACCGACCCCAGGGAGTGACCAGAGGGTTCTTAGCTGAAAGACTTCAGAGGAGGAGACTTCAGTGCAGCCAGCAGCTGACACAGGGCTGCTGTTGTTTTTGTTTAAGACTCAGGGCCACCGACAGAGGCGCTGGGAGATCCTGGCTCTGAACGGAAATGGAGTCACAGCTGAAGAATAAAGCTTTTCAGAAGAGAATTCACTTGGTTTTCTGCAAAATTATTCTGGCTTCCAATTCTGATGACATTTGTTTCGCAATAAAGCAAATTAATTTACCAGCACTGACAGTAAGGAGGTTCATAAAACCACACTGATCATACCAGGAAGAAGATGGCAGCGATGGATATGAGCCTGCGTTCCAGCTGAGCCACTCTAATGTAAGACGATGGCCAGATGATCTGATATGTCAGAAACATAATGGGCCGATTGGAAGGACGTGTTACCAAACAGTGCTGAGGAGCCAATGACACACAACAGATGAGTCACAGCAGCACACTCCACTCATTCATTCCCTATTTCTGGTTGCCATTAATATATTCTCAAAGTGAGGTATGGTTTACATGTGACTCATTCACACAGTGAAACCTGGAATTTTAAAGGATAAACGTTTAGTGGATATTTTAACTAAATAAATATACCACAGCTTGACACCTGTAARGAAAAGCTAAACTGAGGATGACTGATTTTTATTTCATTGCAATTATTTTAAAATAAATTTCTTCTGAATCATTACGGTAACTGCTGTAAATGTGACACACAAAGTTACGAAAAAGGTTGGAGAGTAAACGCCATAATGAAGACTGATCAGATGTACAGAATCGTCTGTGACTTCCCATGTTGGCTTATTATTCTTTTATTACATGACTCAAAACTGCTAAAGCTTGGTCCGATTTATTTGGAGAATATGTTTGAAAGGAAGGAGTGCACATGCTGCTCTCTTGGCCTTCCACTCTGCAGAGGTCAACATCAGGACCTTCAGGTTGACTGAGACAATCTGTTTTTGTTTAGAACAACCAGATCCTGCCTACATGAAAGTTCTCCACCATATTTGTAAAAATGAAAGACGGGAAAAAACTTCTTAAAGTCATTCAGGGATTAAACTGACTGTTCTTTCAACCAATAAAGAGGACCACAGTTTTACCCAATCAGAACAGAGCAGGGTGGGTCAAGCTGTTTGATTGACAGCAGGTGCGCTCAGCCTCTAGTCAGACAGCAGGTGAGAGAATGTGTGCCGTAATCAAAGCTAAAGGCAGTCCATCAAAATATTAGTGACCCTTTTTGGGTGGGGGGGGGGGGGGGGGTCAGGCAGTATAGCTCAGCAACAAACTTCAAGCAAATCATTTTGCTAAGAAGTGAGTCTGTGGTCTCCTATGTGTTTGGTTTTGTAACATCTAAAGTTGTATCAAGCAGCCCTTCTTCACTGGGTCCAGACAGGCAGGAGGAAGGGTTCTCAGCTCCTCCACTGGCTGACAAGATGCAGCGCAGAAAGTTCTTCAGCAAGAGCTCCTGCTTTCCCCCCATCATTTCCCTTTTTTGCTGGTCACACAACTCTAAATTTAGGGGAAATCAGGGGCTGCGAGTGCCTAGGCCTGCCTACACAAACAAGACGGCACAAATATGCAGGAAACAAACGTGGTATTTTATGAGTCAACTGCMAAATGCTGAGTTAGTTTAGTTCAATCACAGCAGAGGTTCTACAACACTGCAGTGGTTTTAAGTGTACAGTGGGTGGTTTGTATGTGCTGACATGTGCAGTAGAACATCACTGTCCAGAGTAACCTGAAGAATAATCAATTTAGCAATAAAGCTACAAGGACTGTTAGTAAAAATCTAGAGATCCACTGTAGATTATGTAACCGAGTTCAGATAATGATGGTCGACTGGCAGCCGACACGCGGCCACATGGTTGCTTGACATTTGTTTTTGCACACAYCTTTCATAGCTCCTAAGACAAACCRCCCTAAACTCCTGGGAAACCCCACCTGCTGCAGGATATGTCACTGCATGGGTTTATTCCAGCTGGAGACTATGCTCCAAAAAAAGGACAGATACCCAACATTATGTGTCCACAAATCTGTCCTGGTTAAAACTACACAGTTTTGGCAGACAGATTATTTTCTGCACAATGTTTGTTCTAATTCCATCCACGAGTTTTTGGCTGTTTTACTGTCTTTATAAATGTTTGCTGGATGAGCGCTTTTAGCATGAACAAACACTTCCATGARCTTCTAACACAGTAAGTTCTTATGTGGAGGAGGGTGAAAGGTTCGGCTGAAGAGGTGTAAGACTCGAAGCTGAGAACAAAATGATGAATTTTCGTCATGAAACTGTGACAATGAGAGTTCGGCTGATGGAGAATACTGGCAGCTTTATCCTACAAGCTGAAAGCTCTCATTTCTCCCCCACATTGCTCAGACATTTTGACTTATGTCACCTTTCTTTTATTTCCCACTATAAACTCAATGTCACCTCCAGGTGTATGAACAGTCAGGATTCACAAATATGTCCTGTTTTTATTTTTCTCAAAGATTTTTACAGTTTAACTACTTCAGTATACCTGGTGCTATTTTAGCTGCCATTCACACATTCAATGATCAGGAGACGAGTACTGGAACTTTGTTTATTGTCTTTTTTTTATACTTAAAGTTATCTAATATTTTTAATCCCAATATAAGTACTCTTAAAAAAATGAACTTTTAGAAAGGCTTTTGCTAAATTTAGCTTAGCTACTGTTTTGCTACTTGCTCTAGTATCAGCTTTCTTTTAGCTAATGTTCAGATTCTCACCTTTCTTACCTTTATCGACTCAGTTTCAGCTTTTTCAGCAAAAATTCCAGCAAAGTCATTCAGCTCTCAGTTTCACACTGATGTTTCACAGAAAAAGCATTTTCTCTGATTTGATATGAGTTTTTAACACTACATATCGTAACACAAGTGCTATTTTTTGTGTATCGGTTAGACTGATGTCAAAAAAACTGGTATCGGCATCGGCCTTCAAAAACCTGTATCAGTCTATCTATATCTACTACAGCAGTGGTTCTTAACCTTTTTTGAGGTACCGAACCCACGAGTTTCGTATGCGCATTCACTGAACCCTTTTTATTGATAAATAAAATATGATTTTATTTTCCAAATTCAAAACAAAGGTATATGTTTTTTTTACTGGTGTATAAAATGAGCCATGCATGAACTTCACCTTGCTCAAAGAACAAAACCAACACAGTGCATGAACTCACAACAAATTACAGTATGACTTTATTCTGGCCCCAAAAAATATTTTGGCCCCATAAAAAATTTCAGTCCCCCCCCCAAATAAATACATAGTTTTTACTATTTTACTAATAAAAAATAAATTTGGCTTTTTTTTGAAGAATTTAACATTTTGAATAAGATTTTTTATTTTAAACTTAATTTGTTTTTTGTTGTTTTGAATCCACAAAATACTTTTTTGGGCCAGCACTGATTGCCCAAGCAATCCCACGTGATCCTCTGCAGCAAGTGATGGCCAAGCGGGGCATGTCATCACAACTTTTCACAAGTGTGTCTTTACTTCCACGCCTGAGGCTCTGCCGAAACCCTGAGACCGGCTCATCGAACCCCTAGGGTTCGATCGAACCCAGGTTAAGAACCACTGTACTACAGCTAACATAATACCGATTTTCTACAGCACTAATAAGTTTTGAATAAATCACACCTCCTGAGTTTGTTACAAAATAAAACAAGGTGGAACTCAATGCCAAAGCGTCAAATGGGTCTTCCAGAAGGACAATGATCCTAACCACACTTCCAAACTGGTTACACAGTGTCTCAAGGAGAACAAAGTCAATGTTTTGGAGTGGCCACCACAAAGCCTTGATCTCAATCCTATAGAAAATTTATGGTCAAAGCTGAAAAGACGTGTGAGCAAGGCAGCCTACAGACATGTCTCAGTTTCACCAGTTCTGTCAGGAGGAATGAAACAAAAGTCCTGCCAACTGTTGTGAGGTGCATTTGATCCAAGTCATACAGTTTAAGGGAAATGGTATCAAATACTAATGAAGTGTATTTAAACTTTTGACTTTGAAGAAAGTAATAAAAATTGCCTTAAAATTATCTCTCATTATTCTGGCATTTAGCAAATAGAAAACATTTTGGTAACCCTAACTGACCTAAAACATGAAACGTTTATTCTCATTTCACGTCAGTGTGGAAAAAACGCATTTGTCTTTTTATTTAGTGTATGTAAACTTCTAGTTTCAACTGTATGATTGACAGATGCAACATCTGGCTGGCTGACAACCATAAGCAGATACGCATCACATGCTGCCTCTACAAATCATACTCTACTTCCACGCTCCGACTGAATTCACTGGCAGATGACACAAATGGTTTTGAATACGGAAAAACAAACTTGTTTTGATCACTGTGGGTCTTTTGCAAAACATGAGCAGCTCATTTAAAACTGTAAAACACAATTGTGACTTTGATTTACCAGCTTGCATGTTGTCTGTGAATAAACAGAACAATCTTTGTATTTTCCCTCAAATCTGCTTTTAAACCCAACACTAATTTTGAAGCTCTGTGATCTAAATTAATGTGGCAGACTGACTCTTGTTCATTTTCCCACCAACTGACTACAGTAAACAAGTAAACAGCTTTAGGAATAAACAGAGTAGATCTCTCCGCTGCTAGATGTTTTGGCTCTGACATTTCCAGGAACAGTGCACTGAAGGAAACCACATGGTTGGGCAAGAAAAAAAGACAACTAAATAACAAGTAATGTTATATATTGCAATAGAAAACTTTCCAATGGTGATGTAACTTTAACATAAATTTGATCGATAGATGTTAYGTCAGTGTTTGATGATGTACACATCAGGCTCAGTAATACCGCTCTGTTTACACCACGCTAACAACAAGCTACATACAACACAGTGGATATCAGTGCCAAAATGAGCTCAATAGTTGTGAGTGAACAAGTGTCCCAAGTTGAAAAAAGAAGCAGGAGAAGTAGTTAAAGCTGCTGTATGTAGTTTCTTGAAAACCCAAAAACTTAGAAAAATTTTAACAGATACAACCTTGTAGTCCCCCCCCC
>NW_013953207.1:38635-40435 GCF_001266775.1 Austrofundulus limnaeus
CTCTTCCTCCTGTGAAATCCACCTCGTTTTTTTCTGGGCTCGATCTAATTCTTTCTTTTCAACTTGGATTTCYTYCTGGGTCTTCTTCTGTTTCCCTGTGTTGGGTTTCAGAACAGGCTCCAATCCAGGTTGTAGGGTGTAGGTTGTTGGAGGGGTCAACTTCACTCAGCTAGCTCAGCTAGCCTACTGTTTGAACGAGAGCGCGCTAGCTCGGCTGCGCGGTGTGCGCGCTGCTCGGGCAGGGACGGTGGTGTGCAAGAACAGCTCGTGCATGAGACAAACCTCACTTTTGATTGGCTGTTCGTCTCCGGGTCGGAGAGATTTTAACAGAGGGCAGAAGGACCACCAGGAGGAGACAGGAGTTTTTTTTCCCCCAGAGATTATCTGTCTAATATCAATCTGTCAGGACATAGTTACAGTTTTAACAAATATGTCAAAAATATATATTTTAAAAAGTTACAGACTGCAGCTTTAAGACAGAAAAGACTACTGGACTCAGTGGTGTGGAAGTGGTTCAGGTATCAAAGGTCTGATAAACTTCAGCTTTCAGTCCGCTGGTGCAGCAGGAACACATCAAATCTGTTCCRCCGTCTAATAAAGTTCTGAGTGAAAATGAAGCACCCTAAAAGCTTCAGACTCCTCCTAAAACATCACCATCTCCCTGTCAACAACTGTCAAGCAAGTGAAGCCGACGCTGMAAACACAGAAGAGTACGGCAGGCCGTTGTGACATAAAATCKACTTCACCACACTTTAGGCTTTCTTCACAATGCAGGCAAATCCGACCCAAATCAGACTTTTTTTTTCTGACAGTCTAAACATGAATAATTTGATTTTTTTCAGATCCGATCCAGGCCTTTTCAGTTTGTGGTACTGAATCTGACACATAYCTGATGTTTCTCAAAGMGACTGCAGTCTGAACGCTTGTGTTGCATTTCATCAGACTTCGGTGAATCGATCCACTAACCTCATGCCATGCAGTTAAAGCTCATAGTTCCACACGTCTTCAGCTACAGAACAAAAATCTAGCTGCTTCGCCTGAGAATCTGCAGAGCCATATGATRGTAATGTTCAATGTCAGAAACTTATGGTTTACTCGTCTTTACCATAAACAACAGGGTTTAAGGGCAAAATTGTAAACTGGACAGTTATAAYTTGAACTTTCTGCAAGTGAATGCGTTGTTGGATGCATTCATTTGTAAGAAATTTAGACTAATTTTCTTGATGAATGGGATGATGATGGGAGAAAGGGTGGGCTAACAGATGTGTATACTTCTGCCAACTTCAAGTGTATAAAATAGTTTTTAATGTTTCTGTTAMCTTCTGTTGTTACATTCAATAAAAAATGATTAAAACAAGAGAAAAAGGGTACTTCAGCTACAACATTYCATCACTGATTCATTACGGTTTAGTTAGAATGACGTTTTCACATTTCTATACATCCTTTTATCTTTYATTGCACGGCTTTGCAACTGGTAGTGTGTCGTTTCAAATATGTGCTCTTGAATCAACAAAAGCAGGTGTGTTTAATCGTTCTGTCTCAAATGAAAAGCTATCAAAAAATCTGTCTGAATTACACAACATCATCTCTGAGCTGGAAGATCACAGACAGAAATGTTGTGAAGATGAAACAGACAAATTTCTGTTCATACTGGAAAGAGCAAGAGTTCAGGCCTCGGTGAGCCAAGCTGAGTTTATACCCAGAGAAATATTATAATAGGTCTGACAGGAGGGTTAACTGCTCTGTGATCACAACCGTTTTACATCTTCAGAGGAAGAGGACTGGTACAGCTTTCAATAC
>NW_013953207.1:41830-45204 GCF_001266775.1 Austrofundulus limnaeus
TTGTAATTTTGATTTAAGTTTGCTTGTTTAGCGTCGTTACAGTTGCTAGGTGACATGACGTACGCCGGGGTAAGGAGGGGAGGCTAGACCGTCCAAATTCACAGCCTCTTTTTTTCCGGTCCTCCTGGTCTACCAAGGACCCGGCCCGCCATGACCGGGTAGTCTCGGTCCTCCGGAGGACCCGGCCTGTCGTTTTGGACACAGCCAATATCGTGCATCCCTAGAGCACAGAGTCACGTGACTAATGCTGTAAAAAAAAAAAACAGCCTGAGTGAAGGTCCCCACTGTTTGTGATGTTAGCAAAATAATTCATCAACTAGTGGATGGACTTTAATAGATCTGTCAAATCTTAATTATTCAACGTACGTCTACAACAGATAAACCTTTAGAGTCAGTTCAAGTCAAAATGGCCACCACAGCTATGCAACCTTACAAGACAGGCTTAGTCCAGGCCTTTAGTTTTTAGGATGTGGCTTCTCTGGTCTGACCTTGTGGGAAGTCAGATAAAGTTCTGGTCTGACCCTATGGGGGTGCAGGTTTTGAGTTGGTATCATGGAAAACCAGTCCAAGGCTTACATGTGGCAGGTGCTGCATCTCTTACCTGTAAATTCACTGGTTTATTTGACAGTGATTTCCTTTAACTGGAACTTGACACCAACATGTCAGTGGGAGCTTTAAGGTGGAGGTGTTGGGCTCCAGAAGGAACCACACGGCCTCTTTAAAAGCCTGAGTTTTGAACCATAATAATGAAAAGGAGAATCACGGAGGACTTTTAGAACAGTTCATGACTCCGAACAGACAGAAAATAATGAATAAGAGCCGCTCGGTCTGTGATTGGGGAGGAGGCACCACCAGGGCATCGAACCGCCTCCAACACGCAAATCAAAGTCTAAAAAACAACATGGGACTGGGAAAGTTGCTGTCGGACTGAAGGCTGAGCCCGGCTGCTGGGCGGACTCTGTCCCCCCGACCAGCCCCGAGATGTGACCGAGGGGCTGAGAAAAACACTCTGCCCCCTCCAAATGCCTCCYCCCGCTTCTCTCGCCACCGACGTAACAACATGTCGGCAGAGACGGCCATGTTTAGCTGGTTATATCGACACGGGAGGAGGAAAAGTCAGACACGATGTTTCCACAGCCCGCCTTCTTCACGCTCAAACTCACACAGACACACAAACCATAAAAACCGTCTCGTTAACTTGTCGGAGCGGACGTGTCTCAGGTGGAAACAAGCAAAGTTCACGCGGCTTGACAAGTTAAAGCATTAAACATAGGTAGGTGTGTGTGTGTGTGTGTGTCTGTGTGTGTGTGTGGAGCCTCGCACACGAACCAACAACTACATGCAGTTTGAACTTTTTTCTTTTTTATACACAGGTCGCTTGAAAAGCCGCAGATCTGATCCGTTTCTTACCTGTCCGCCGCTTTGGCGCCACGTTCAGGCACTGCGGTCCGAGCCAGGAGGGTCCGCCGAACTCAGAACCACGACGAGATGGTTTCGAACCTCTCTGTCGGCCGATGAGACAACAGGCGACAGGGAAGGGATCAGAAGGAGAATCTACGCCAAAAACCACATGATCGCCGACGTCAGAGTACGTATTTACATGTTGTACCGGAGCGCCGGTACCCGTCCGCAGCGGAACCATTGTACCCGAGAAAAGTTTCACRGGAGGAGGAGGAAGATGAAGAAGCTGTCCGTCCCGACCTCAGGATGAAACTGTTGTCATGTCGCCCSTGTTTGCTGTTTGGTCGGAGCTCATTGAATATTAAAACCTCAGAGGGAGTAGCCCACCCCCTCCTCTGTGACGAACTGCTGCTGCGCAGCGTGTGCGCGTGCAGCTGCTGGCGGGGGGGGGGGGGGGGGGGTGTATGAAACCCGCACACATGGTTATCAGGGTCACCCTGAGGTCAGCTGATCCCACAGCCACCTCCACTGGACCCATTCTAATACTGGTGACCTTTACCTGAACCTGCTGCCTTTTTTATTCCTCCAAAAACAGCGTGTTAGCAAAATATCACATGAACCACTGGACAGATTATAATGAACTTCCCTACATAATGAAAAGTAGACATACATCTACAGCAGGAACTTTTATTTTACAGCTGTTTTACTCTTTTTTTAAACCCATAAAGCTTTACTGATTCCAAAACTGATTCGTTTTTTAAAACCAGACCACTCATAACTTTGTCTAATGGTCAAATAATGGTTCTTTGTACACAAACCTGTGCTTCATATTTACAGATATATGAATACAAGATGTATTTATGTTTATGTTTTGTTAGCATATCTGGTATAGGTGGGGAGAGATGGGAGGGTGTGTGTTTTTGTTAGTTTGTTTTTTGTTTGTGTTTTTGCTAAAAATAATTAAAAAAAAAACTTTGAAAAAAAAAAAACCGGACCACCCATGAAGAATTTAGAGGTCATAAAGCTTAGACATTAGGAAGCAATTGCTGCACTGCTTTCATAACACCATTAAAAAAAACCTCAGAGGGCTCATCACAATTTCRCAAGCATTAAAAAGAGTGACTGAAGGTCACAAAACCACACGTATGCACTGCCGAGGTAGGACAATGCATTTATCCAAGTGCCTATCTGCAGCTGATAACCTCTTCATGATGGCTGGCACAAAAGTGATCTTAACTAACTAAAAAATTACTCAAACTCAGACAGTTTTACAGATATTGAACCGAACTAATAGCTGTTCATCATCTCCAACATTGCAAAACGCACTGCCTGGCAAAAAAAAAAAAACAACAAAAAAAAAAACAGTCACATATTTTGCTGTGCCGCCTTTAGCTGTGATTACGGCACACATTTGCTGTGGCATTGTTTGGATAAGCTTCTGCAATGTCACAAGATGTATTTCCATACAGTGTTGCATTAAATTTTCGCCAATTCAAATGAATTCAGTTTATTCATATWGAGCCAARTCACAACAATTGTCGTCTCAGGGCACTGTACACAAAAAAACAATAAATTTAAAGAAGCCAGCGGATTGTGTTGAATCACTTCATCACAGTCTCCCATCCTGAGCAAACAGTGGAGAGGAAAAACTCCCTGCTAATCAGGAAGAAACCTCCAGCAGAACCAGGCTCAGGACAGACGGCCATCTGCCTCGACCGGCTGGGTTGAGGGACAGGAAAGAGACACACAGAGAGAGACAGAAGAACTGGTCCAGGTGTGTTTTCCTCTGGAAGAGAGACAAAGAAAACCCCCGTTACTGATAGAAATAACTACAACAAACATATAGAGAAGCGTGACTAAAAACAGCTACAGAGTAAGGAAATGTGCTCAGTTTGTGTTCCAGCAGTCTGAGTCTACAGCAGCAGAAATGAAGAATAAGTCAGGAAACCTAAGTCTAACTATAGGATTTATCA
>NW_013953207.1:45952-51967 GCF_001266775.1 Austrofundulus limnaeus
GCTGCAAAGTTGATCCCTAAGATGTTCAGGTCCAAAAACCATAACCTCTGTCTTATCTGAGTTTAGAAGCAAAAAAGTAAAAGTCAACCAGGTTTTTACATCTTTGAGACATGCTTGTAGTTCAATTAACTGATCAGATGCATCAGGTTTCATTGATAAATATAACTGAGAGTCATCAGCATAACAATGCAAATTTATCCCATACTGTTTAATAAAACATAGTAAACTTTACCTAATGGAAGCAAATAAAAAGTAAAGAGGACTGGTCCAAGCACTGAACCCTGAGGAACTCCATGACTAACTCTGGTGTAAGCAGAAGATTCATTAACATTTACAAAATGGAATCGGTCGATCTCTACTCATAAATTAATGATATATTTAGGTACAAAGAAAGGATATTCTTATTTCAAACATTCCCCAAAAACGCACATTTCACTGTGACAATTTCCGTTTCATATATAAATATTTTCGGCCCACAAAGAAAGGTTAGTGGTGAGAGGAACAGCAAGACAGATGTAGAAAAAATGGTAAAAACTGTTTCATTGTTGCTTTGGTTCTAGAGTGTGCATGCACAGAGATAAAACACCTTTTTGAAATTTCCATTTTGGAGTGARTTTTAAAACATTTTTTAATCAAAAACTCCATTTGCATGTGGACAATAAGTTCAAATGCAGCAGAAWTATCAGTTTTAAAAAATAAAATGACTGCCATCTATTTTGCTCTCTGCAGCTCCGTTTACTCTGTCAGATAAAATCAAACTTTCATGCACATCAACACAACGTGCTTTACAACAAGGAGAAAAATACAGTTTGACAACTACACATACACACAAAAATAATTCATGAAAAACATGCATAGATAATGAAAAACCAGCAAGAGGAGAATAATAAAAGTGTTGATATTAACTATGCAATCAATACAAAATAAAGGTTTGTGTAAATAGAAGTGTTTTTAAACTTTTTCAAATGTGTGAGAATATAGAAGAAGTCTATTTGGGCCACCTATCATTTTTTTTGTCCTAAATTCAAAACAAAAGTAGGGCTATTTTCTAGCTTCTGATTATTTACAGTATTTTAGGACTGCTTCACTATCCTGATCCTGTTGCTGTCAAATTGTGATCATGTGCTGAAAGCATATCAACATCAAAGATTTTTTTTAAGTTTCATTTTTCCCCCTGTGACCCTTAAAAGAAGAAGCGGGTAATGAATGGACGGATGAAGTTTCACTTTTTTCTCTCTCTGTATTTTGAGATGTCGTTAGTGTGGCAGTCCTGAAGATCGCACCAGTTAGTAGTTACTTCATTGTGACATGTTTCTTAATAAAGAAAAAAAGCTTTAATAAAATTTACAATATGTGGCCTTAGTTACAAAAGTGATGACTCTGGAGTTTTTATTTTGTTCAGGAACATTAGCAGGATTCTTGCCTTTGCAAAACACTTGGATGGAATTTGTGGCATGCTGAAAACTGTCTTCTTGTGCAGTGATTACCAACCAGGGGTATGTGTACCCCTAGGGGTACGCGAGCATATTACAGGGGGTACRTGGAAAAATTTCTCAGGTGTGTAAAAAATTTTTTTAATATAAAAATAGGACTGAGTTATGCAGGGCCTTATGATTTCCACAATGCGGAAAATAGAAACGGAATCACGAAATTGACACAAAATGCAATCATGTATAAAATGTGAAATCTTGTGGAATTTGCTCATTTTGGGAATTGGATGTATTTTGGACAATGYAACTACCTGGTTTATTTATTTAATTACTTATTCACTTTCAAGGCAACATATTTATCTTTTTGTTTGATTTGAGTCGAAAATAATAAAATGCCTGATAACTAAATGTTGTAGGGGGTTAAATAACTAGTTTTCATTTAATAATCAGCTGTTGTACATTATAGTTTCAGAGAATCATCATTACATTTGACAGAGGGGTGTATAGTGGTATTAAAAAATGGCTCGGGGGGTACACAAGTCTAAAAAGGTTGGGAGCCACTGTTCTAGTGTTGTATGTGTGAGGTGTTGTTCACAGGACTTTGAAAGTAATGTTCAAATAAAACTTTCAGACTTTTTGTTTAATGTCTGTTGAAAATTTCCTGGAGAAAAACATCAGACCTGGGCCTTGTACTTATCCAACTTCTCAGAAAAACTAGAATCCAGTTAAGAATAAAAAAATTCTTGGCTCAAAGCTTGGCTTAAAATTCAATTATCAAGCATCTCAGTTTCACTTTAAATTAATACGATAGGTTACCTTCAGGCCAAGGCCTCCCTTAAAAAAGAGATCTGTGATCTCACTGGGATTTGCCTGGTTAAACAACAGCAAAATAAAAATAAAATAAAATAAAAAAAGGACTAAGGACTAAATCTGAAGAGTTAGTCTTAAAGCTGATTTATGACTACAGTATATGGCAGGCCATTTTAACATAAAATTAGCTTCTGTAATTATATTCTATATATCTAAAATATGTTTTGACTTGGAAAAACTACATTTTAACAATCCTGAATGGTAATTCAAGATATATGCATGATTTAAGAACAATTCAAGGTATCTTAAAAGTAATTTTGACTAGTCAAAATGCCTTTCAAGAAATCAGAAATGACATCACTGAAAGGGTCAAACATCCAATTCAAGATGTCTACAAATATAATCTTGACCATAATTATATTTGTATGGCTTCAGTGATTGACAATATTATTTTATTGATTTATTATTTAAAAAGTTTATTCACTTTCATTTAAAAATCAAAACAAATACTATACAAAACAAATAATACAAATCAAATAAAATGAAATAAAAGGCATCAGAAAGAAAAAAAATCTTATTAATATCTGCCCATTTTCCCCCCAATTTTTTATATAAACAAACAAATTCAAACAATAATAATCCTCAAGTAACAAACATAAAAATAAACTTCAACTCCTTCCCAAACAACAGCTCTTATGAACACATATCATTCGATTTCATATTTCTTTAACAAACTAACTTTTATCATTCTCTTGAATTTATTGAGTCAGCATTTTTATGATCACTTTGCAGATTATTCCACAATCTTATTCCTTGGACTGAAGTACATCGATCCTTCAAATTTGTTTGAATTTTGGGTTTTACAATCATCTCTAGCCCGTTAAGATTATAACTGCTCACTCTCTTAAGAAAATTTAATTGGCTATTTAAAGGTAATACATTTTTATGCCTTATACAATAAATTATCTGTGTTTCTTAATTTATGTGGAGCATGAGCTGCAGCGCTGAAAATCATGTTAAAAACATGAGAATTTGAGTTGGACTGAGCTGATACTGCAGACCACCGAACAGCAAATTAAGGTGAGGCTACTGGCTTAGTAAAGCTTTAATTACACATCTTTAAATGTGATATCTAAACATACATTTAAGATAACTTGAATAATGGTAATTTTAGGATATCTTTAATTGTAATTATGACTAGTCAGAACTAAAAGCGAGATATCTTGAAAGCAACTAATGACTAGTCAAAACTAACTTAGAGATATCAACAAAAGTGTTTTTGATCAGGCATGATTCCTTTACGGTATTTTGAACTGGAGCCTCCATATAACTTAATGGTAAATCTGACATTATTTATACCAGTCAGAATGTAATTAGAGATCTCAATGAGATATTTTAATTAGTCAAAATATAACTAAAGCTATATATCTAATCATAAATCAGTTTTGTTAAAATGGCCTGCCATACACACTTTACTGGACTACAAAGCTGATCCTGGATGACTTTATTAGAAAACTCTAGGTAAGGACCAATCACTGCATCAAATCTCATGTTCAATAATGTTCTCAGAGAAATGTAACGATGAAATAGTAAAACTCTAAGATAACATTCAACACACTAATGTTCATACATGTCACATTGTACTGACTGTCCATAAATTGCACAAATGTTCCTCATTTTGTATGACATATAGAGAAAATCTCAGATTTTACAGAGTTTACACCCTCCTCTTAATGTCTCTGCTAAATTGCTCACAGACATCACCTTAACACACACATACGCACTCACAAGTTTGTATTCCTATCCTTATTAGGACCGTTCATTGACTTCCATTCATTTCCAGTCTTTTCTGTAGCCTTACCCTGACCCCTGACCCTAAACCTGCCATTAAACCTATCCTAAACTCAGTTCACACTTCAGTCTTAAACTGATCCTCCAACCCAAAATTGGAGTTCCACCGGTCTTTGGTCCCCATAAGGACCACTGGTCTTAACAAGGAAGGTGTGTATACCAGAGTTTTTAAAATGAAACATACAGATTTCAAGAAGGAAAATATAAAAAAAGGAAAGTCAAATCCTATCTTAACTAGTGTGGACAAGAAAATAAAAAAATCAAGCCTTTTAACATAGCGCTYATCCACATTTTGACTGTACTGTATTTTTTATATTCTCTCTAAAAGCTGCCCAGACATTTCTGCTTTAAGTCCAACGTTGCACACACTGAGATGTGTCGTTTCCTCTACCTTCTCGTGCATTGCTTGCCTAAACTTATTGTCCACACCTTATTCTGGCCAGTCTGTACATTATAACTGGGAATCACACTAAGGCAGGGAACTCCATGACAGTTTTGGAGGTGGTGCAGAGTATTCTTGAGGAGGACAGCGCTGTGTTCTCTGTATTTTCAGTCCAGCTCAGACCCCTAGTGGCAACCAGATGATAGACCTCTGGAGCTGTCTTAAATATCCGTGAGAGTAAGAGTTC
This sequence comes from Austrofundulus limnaeus, assembly GCF_001266775.1. Lineage (NCBI taxonomy): Eukaryota > Metazoa > Chordata > Actinopteri > Cyprinodontiformes > Rivulidae > Austrofundulus > Austrofundulus limnaeus. The sequence goes on from NW_013953207.1 coordinate 50,673, forward strand.
ATCTTAGTCTTAAGAATTTCGATAATTGGCATTTACGTCTGAAAGTAGAAGTAAATCTGAGAAATTCTCAGCACTTTTAAGTGTAAAATTCCACTCTAAGAATGCTGTTAAGAATGGACTTAAGTGTAAAATAATTCCACCCCCACCCGCTCGTCCCATATTTGTATCGCGTGAGAGTACTTTGAATTTTTTTAATGAAATTTATAAATTTCATGAAGTTTGAATTAAAGAAAGAAAATATAATAAAAGGAAAGTTCAATCCCATCTTAACCAATTGGTGGTGGAACGACAATCAATTCTTTTCACCGCATCATGTCGTCTCTGCATTCACCAAACAGCTGATAGGTTGATATTCTCTCCAAAAGCCACACAGAAATATTCACCTTCAAGTTCATCATGATGCCACTGGAAATCATTTCTTTCTCCCCTTCTTTATTTTCTACTGATGACTAAACCTGTTTTCCACACCTTATTTTAGTTGCTCTGTACATGTAACTGGAAATCACACTCATGTAGGAGACCCCTGGACCACTTAGTGCAGTTTCTGAGGTGGTGCAGCGTATTCTTGAGGTGGACACAGTTGTGATCTCTGTCATCTCATTACCTTGTCAACTATCTGGGAGAGTATRAGTGATTCTTAGTCTGAATAATTTTGATAACTTACACTTCAGTCTGAGAGCAGGAGTACATTTGAGAAATTCTCAGCACTKAAGTCTGAAATTCCACTCTRAGAAGTTATAAGAAGGCTTGTATTTATGGCATGTGAAAAATTAGTCTTCTTATTACCAGTGGCCACTAAAAATTTGTTCTCTGACCAAAGGACTAATGCCTGTTAAATAGCTTCTAATRCTGTTATCAACATGAACATGCAATAGAAAGCTTATTATTTCTTAAAAAATAAGAAATTGGACACAGTGTAACATTATTCTTTGTTTAGTCTGTAAAGGGGCTAAATGCTGTATTATTGGTTGCAAATTGTAAAYCTTTGGWRAGGTCTATTCAGGGGTCCTGGAGAGGAGGGTCCRTCGGATAGTCGAACCTCGGATTCTGGAAGAGCAGTGTGGTTTTCGTCCTGGTCGTGGAACACTGGACCAGCTCTACACCCTCAGCAGGGTCCTGGAGGGTGCATGGGAGTTCGCCCAACCTGTCTACATGTGTTTTGTGGACTTGGAGAAGGCGTTCGACCGTGTCCCAAGGGGGGCCCTGTGGGGGGTTCTCTGGGAGTATGGGGTACCGGGCCATTTGATACGGGCTGTCAGGTCCTTGTAGGACCAGTGTCAGAGTCTGGTCCACAT
>NW_013953207.1:52846-55943 GCF_001266775.1 Austrofundulus limnaeus
ACCCCGGATAGGCGGAAGAAAATGGATGGATGGATGTAAATCTTTGGACTTATTTTTATTTTAGAAATGTATTATTTTAAACTGCCTTGGAAAGACAAAAAGCAGACATAATTTCAGCAACAGCAGATTTAAAGATTCAATCAGGCTCCATTACTTATYCTGAAAAACTTGTAGAAAATGTTCTAAGCTTTTGAATCATAATTTCTGCATTAAATTTAAGGCAGAAGATTGTATTATTTTAAACATAGATGTGTTTTATTTTGTAAGACAGAGATGCCTGGTCCTTGAGGTCCATTAATCCTGCAYGTTTTAGAGATTTCTTTGCTTCAGTATACCTGATTTWAATGAATGGATGATTAACAGGCTTCTTCAGAACTTGAAGAGGTAATTCAGTCACTGAATTAGGTACGTTGGATCAGGAAACAAGGTGAACATTGTGGCTTCAAAGTACAGGATTGGAGTCTGTGTGGTAAGGTGTGAGTGAAATAAAAACTCACTAGATGGAGCCAAATGTCTGCAGCATCAACTTAATAAMGTGAACCCAACTAATGTGTTGGATTTTAATCAACAGTCATCTTATTTTTATGTTTATGCCATCACTGAGTTTTTTTTTATTTACTTTGTTATTTAAAATACAGATGTTGTTACAAAAGACTTTACTTTAAATATAAATCAGCCTCTGTTCAGAATGACAGGAAGAACTTCATGGCTGAGACAGGTTTGAGATTAATGGGGATGAGTGAGAGGCTGAATGAAAAGTTGATTTAATTACAAATTACATTTATTTACTTCAAGTTTGAGCAGTTTGTCTGATATGAGCTTACAGTGATGAACACAATCGTCTATGTATTTCTCAGGGAGAGATATCCTTTCCTGTGTGTGCACGTCTGTTAGTAATTTATTCAATCATTTGTTTACTGGATACTTTCAGTGTTTGGTTGTTTGACACTTCTGATGCACAAGTGGCTGTTAGCTCAGCTACACTCAAACATGCCTCAAGCTTTCAGTTTCCTTATAAATACTAAAGTAGACTCTGAGAGTGTGATTAGTTTTATTTCACCATATTTGAGAAAAATTTACTATACAGTACTTATCCCCTTTTTAGCAAAGTTTGAACAATGAAGCAAGAAAAAAAACTGGCTGCCACTGAAGACAAAGTGATGATAATGATGTTGTCCATGTCTGTGTGTCTGTTTGTTTATAGTGTCAGCAAAATATCTTGTGAATCACAATACAAATTTTATTGAAACGCTCAGAAAGTAGTTATTAAGTGTATCTCTTCAACTGAATAACTTTTGAAGTCAACCCTATTCAAAATGAATGCTGCAATCTACATGACATGAAACCCCAAAATGCAGATAATTCAGGTAATTTTACAGATATTGAGATACAAATTGAGGTAGCAGCTGACAGTAATTCCCCAAACATAGTTTAAACCCTAACTAATCACAGAAGGTCTGTTCTTAATGTTTTGCCATTAATTATTTTTGGTGGCAATGGTTTTTTTTATTTGGTAGCATTTTATCTCATGAAACACTAAACAGTTCAATCACAGGCTCTGAAAATAATCTTTTGGTGTACATTTACAGCTAAATATGTTTTGGAGTCAGTCAGTTTAAGACGGCCACCCATTCAGGAAACAGGAAAAAAACTCAGATTTAACATATGTATATTGAGCTACATTTTGGTGTTGTGGTTGCTGTGAATCATCAACACATACACTGTAAAAAATGAAACGTTGGATTTACTTAACCATGTTATGTGACCTGGTTCCACTTAACTGAGTTGAGTAAATTCAAAGCAATATACCAGTTTTTTAACCAAAGAACACGAGCATGTTGCTTTGAATTTACTCAACTCAGTTAAGTGGAACCAGGTCACATAACATGGTTAAGTAAATCCAACATTTCATTTTTAGAGTGAACATAATATTTTTGCTTATTGATTTTTTGAGTTATTTGCCAWTAACTCTTGGTCTCAACACTGTTGGTAAACATATGATAGCAAAATATCACAAGAACTACTTGAATACATTAAATGAAACTCTGAGAAAGTAATTATATACAACTTAGTGACATTTTGAAGTCATTCCAATTTAAGATGGCCTAATCAATCTCACAATAATGGCTCCAACTCATTCAGTTTGGCAGATATTGAGTTAAATTTGGTGTGGTAGTGCTGGTGAGAGATTCTCTGAGTGTTGACACATCACAAAAGAGCTTGCAATGTCCCATGAGACTGGGCAATTATTTTATATGGTTTGACCAAAATGGTTATGACTCCATCGTTAATAAGAAGATCACATTTTAGAATTCCACCATGAAAAACTGTGTGACACGCATTCCTTTAAGCAATGCTTGGCCTTCGATTACATTTATGCTTACTAGTTTTCTGTACAATTAGTCACTATGATACTTTGTGAAACATGTTGTCTTAACTAATTTGTATTGGAAGTGTAATTAACTGGTGGTGGGCAGCGCTCATCTAAACATTAGCACATTTCTAAATCCCTTGCATTCAATAAAACTTAGCAGAAGCTAATTCTAAAACACAAAACTGACTCAGAGTTCACCAGAGTATATWAAAGTGATAACATAAACCACTCGTGAAATATTACTAAATAGAGGTTAATCATTAGACTTTTACAGTGTTGCCTGTGTTACATAACGCCGCAGTTTGGGGAGGTGATTWGTTGAAACAGACTTTTAGCTCAKGGTGATAAATAAATTGTTGTTGTGGATTGATAGTTCTGCTGCTTCTTGGTCATTTTCTCATGTTAGGGTGTGGTAGGGCTTTGGTGAGAAAGCATGCAGGATATATCAGTAAGTTTAAACTGTTTATTGGAGAACTGAAGTGATGCATTCTGGGTACAGGACAGATTAGTTACGGGAAGCGAAAACACAGAGAAAGAGAAATCGCCTTCACTTCAAAATAAGAGCATGAATTAAAAAATTTCCCAGCTTATCTTACAGCTCCAGTTACTACCCCTTCTCCATGAGCGTGGTTCTACTCTTGTTTGGGTCTGTTCAGTTTTGCTCAGGTGTGTGTGTGTGTGTGTGTGTGTGTGTGTGTGTGTGTGTGTGTGTGTGTGTGTGTG
>NW_013953207.1:57025-72304 GCF_001266775.1 Austrofundulus limnaeus
GAAGAAGTCTCTTGGAGGAGAGATGAAACATTTCATTAGAGAAGAACCCATCCAGAAGACCTACACAATTTTTTTCTTTTTGATTCTGAAGAGAGCTAAAAAACAGGCAGAACTGAAAAGGTGAAATTTCATTATGTGAGATTCATTTTGTGAAATAAATCAAATGAACATGTTTTACAGCCCACAGATGTATCCTTGTTCTAGGAGCCCCATAATAGATCCTCTTTAAACAAAATAACATGCAAAAGGAAGATCTGCTCTGAGTCCAGCTCTGGTCCAGTTCCTCAGCATTGCGTTGCACATCATGGACAAACACACCCACAAAGTTCTAACCAATCACACGCTCTGAGTCGCAAGGTCAGCATTGCAGAGTTCTGACTGGGGGCAGTGTACATGACGGCTGTCACCGGGGGACAGCAGCAGGAGAGGAGTCGGAAATTACGCAATTTTTTGTCACTCAGCAGGTTGAACAAGATGTGCGACTCAAAGTATAAACCAGGCTCAAGTCAGACACAGTGGCTTCTTCAGGGCAGAAAAACATTTGTTATCTGTTAATCTTAAATAGGGGTTTACACACTTTCATCTGACATTCCAGAGACAGGATTGTTATTGGCTGAGGACTGATTGGCACTGTGAGTGTAGACTGCCCCTTTCAGAGTTACTCTGACAACCGCATTTGGAAGGTGTGTCAGTGAGCCCTGAAGGTACAATCARTAAATCAATCAAGTTTATTTGTAAAGCACATTTTAGCAGCAAGGCAGTTCAAAATGCTTTACATCATAAAAAATAAAAAATACACAGAAAATACAAAGTCATTGAACACACAGTTAACAATTGAAGCATWACAGTTTGTCAAGTGCCATCGTTAAAAATGTTGATTAATGTTTCATAAGCGACTCTAAATAGGTGGGTTTTCAGCCTTGATTTAAAGGAACTCAGAGTTTTGCTGTTTTACAATTTTCTGGGAGTTTGTTCCAGATTTGCAGTGCACATAAGCTAAATGCTGCTTCTCCATGCTTGGTTCTGGTTCTGTGGAACAATAAGGGCTGATTTATAGTCGTGCTTTAGAGCGCGCGCAGGCACGCTCACCCTTGCCAGCGGTGGAGTTGTTTATACTTGGTGATTATGTTGTAGATTTCTCCAAAAGGACACGTGGAAGTRCACTTTATAACTTGTGAAAATGTTGAAAGTAGGAGAGCAAAAGCTTGACAAACAATTTGAGTGGTGCGCAGCACGTGCAACCTTTGCAGAGTTACAAAAATTCTGAGGTGCACAACCACACACCTGGACATTGCGCGGGGCCATTGTGCAGGAGCTAGAACAGTGCGTCAACTATAAACCTAGCTTAAGTGTTCTGTGATCCTTGTGGGGGCTTCCATTAGCCAGTGCTGTWTTGAACAGACTTCTGTCTTTTGGACACATGATTAAATAATTGTTAAACTGGAAAATAATTTGTSTACGGAATTTAAWTCAGAACTTTCCACTCAAATATGTAACACCATGAGATCTAGATCTCCATCCACAACCTGTAAGTTCAAACTAAACAGAAAAAAAACTTCCCTGTTAGCTGGTTCCTRTACAAATTTTAACTCCTGCCACTTCAAGTAAACAAACAGAATGTTGTCCATGGTTAAACAAATAAATACACCTCTAATATATTTTTTCAGGTGTTGGCTCTTRTTGATTCAAGTCGTTCTTCCCTGCTGCTGTATAAAACAGTTAGCTGTWATTAGTTATTTTATGATTCCACGATTGTGTGCAGGGCAGTATGAAGGCCTTCAAGCTTTACAATCCYAGTGTGCAAAATCTAAATCTCAAATCTGTCTTCAGTTACAAACAACAAAAAAGGTGAGGACATTTGGTCTATAATACATACATACTGTACATACATATGGCTTGACCAACTTAAAAAGAAATTCAAAACACATCAACACACATAAGATAAGATAAGATAAGATAAGATTCTTTATTGTCATCATGTTTCTTGAACATAACAAAATTTCTGTGGTGCTCTTGGCGATATATAAAAACATAATAGTAAATGGAAAACATAGAAAACGATAAACAGTATATGACGGCAGTCTAACAAAAGTAGCAAAAACTGATGGAAACTGTGAGGGAGACTCAACAACTAACCGTGGGTTTACACAGTTGTCTTAACCTTTAAATTATTAAGACCAGATTTTGCATCTGCTGGACCTCCTCTGTCTCATGAGGTCCTATTATATTTATAGTAGATCCAAAAATTATTAATGTGTATTTGGGGAACATATGGAATTGTGTTTATGCATGTGCTGTGTCTTCTGGTTGTCCCTGAGCATTTGTGGGCCATTCTCACAGCAGACACTTGGATTTTGATCAAGAAGCTGCTTTGGTAACGGTACATTCAGAGTGCTCATCCAGTGGGAGCTATTAATCCTGTTATCACTGAAGCCTCAGACTGACTTTTCTTCCCACGTTCAAGTTCATCCATGACACAACTGAGGATGTGACTGTGGAACAGAGATGGAAAGAGGTAGGAGGGACAAGGAAAGCTAATGCGGAGAGGAAAGGAGAAAAGGATCAAAAGCTCCTATAAAAGGATTTTCATGATAAAAGCAAAATAAAAAAGGCTAAATAAAAAATGAGGAAAATCTTTTCTTTCACAGTTTATACCTCCTCAATGTGTTCTGCCAAAGCAGCTTGCTGAAGTGTCAGAGTTCAACACCAAACCAGATGAAGAGCTGAGTAGTTCAACAATGCAACAACAAACTATTTATGGAAAAGGCAGATGCTCAAAACAATGGTTGCAGGCTGATGTCTGGTCATGGGTGGAATTCGCGGGGGATTAGTGGTTATGGTTAGTGGACTGTACTTATATAATGTTTTTCTTTCTAACCAGGATACTCAAAGCTCTTTACAATCTGTGTCCTCATTTAACCATTCATTCAGCTCTATTAGATCTCTCCAAAGCTAATACAAGTAAATCAATCTATAGAGACTAATCAGTGCTTTAAATCACACTCATACACTGATGTGACACACATCAGAGGCAGTGGGGGTTCAGGGGGTTCAGTGTCTTGCCCAAGGGCACTTCAGTACATGACTGAATATCAGGAAATGAAACCACCAACTCTCAAATTAGAGCAGGGGTGTCAAACATGACATGAGCGTTATGGTGGCCCTCGAAGGGCCACTTGTAATGAACTTTGACATTTCATGTTTAACTTTGACTAAACAGTGCCTTATCACGTCCTCTTTTAAACACTGAACTAAGTGTACGACTGACAAAATCTGAAATAAATACAGTAATGTTATTAAAAGTAAAACTAATAAAGTTTTACTCACTGATGATTTTCTAGCTACCATGCATTATGGCAAATTAATTTATGGTCGATGCTGACTTTAAAGCAGCTTATTTTCAGACATTGCTACTGGGCTATCAACTAAATTGCTCAGTTACCTAAAGCCAACAGCTCAGGGGCAGGACAATTGTTATTACCTTTCACCTTTTAAATTTATTTTGTTGCATGTAATCACAAATTTAAAGTTTACCATTGATTTAAGAAACAATTTTCATGTTAAGTAAAAATATAGTTTGTTTCACATCAGTGAGTAAAACTTTGTTTTACTTTTAATAATATTTCTGACACCTGATGCCTCACAGTAAGAAGGTCCTGGGTTTGATCTCCGGTTTAGACCTGGGGTCTCTCTGTGTGGAGTTTGCATGTTCTCCTCATGCTTGCGTGGGTTTTCCCCGGTTTCCCCCACAGAACAAAAACTTGTACTATAGGTTGCCTTCAGGCCCAGGCCGCCCCTGCAAAAGAGATCTGTGATCGCAATGGGATTTGCCTGTTTAAATAACCATAAATAATAAATAAATTATATTCTCAGACCGCACATCGTTCCTATTACAAAATGAGGACAAGCTCTCAGTTCAGAGCAAATATTTTGTTCTGCACTTCGTTTTTATGTCAACATCTTTTTTGTATGACGGTGATGCAGAAAACCTGTCAAAGGCAACTGTATGTCATGCTGTCAGGAGTGTTGCACTCAAACGTTTACTCTGCAAGAGGTTTTCATGTTTTCCTTTTCATGTGTGGGTTATCTTTGTGTACTTACTCCCATTAGGAAAGGTGGAAGGAAACAGCCAAATTTGCAAACACTTCCTCAATTTCGCTAAAAAAAGTTTTTATGCTTGCTTGAGGTGGTTTTTAGAKTTTGCAAAAAAAGAGTTAATGTGCAAAAGGGGAGATGGAAACACATTTGTTGAACAAGTTCTGATGTAGTGAACATTTATTGCAATCAGCTGTTCCTGCTGTCCAATAATTGTAGCGGCTGCAGCTGGACCCTCCACCTACTGTCGGCATCTTCCTGGATATTCCCGTAACATGAACATAATTTAATTTGCTTTTCTACGTCTCCAGACAGCATGTAACATCGCCAATACTAGTTGATTTGACAAAAAATTACAACTTTCCTGATAGTAGCAACACATTCCTGATTATGTCTCTCCATTGTCCTGAACTGTATATCCCTGTTTGCGACTTTACTTCCTGTTTACAGTCGTGTGTAACGTCAGTGTCTGATGTAATTACACTTTGTGTGGCCGCCTGGTTGATTCAGTCCAAGCCAGTTGATGGGAACATGTTCTGATGCACATTTCTTTTTTTTTGCGACATTTTAAAAGTTCACTCAAATTTTGCATTAGAATTGGATGAAAACATTGCTAATGTTGCTCTTCGTAGTGTTTTCTCTGTAGATCCCAGTGATATTCCATCCTGTGTCATCTGTCAGTCTTAGCTTTAGCCTCACCCTCACTCACCTGTTCCTCTTGCGTCTCCTCCAGGTGTTTCTGGTTTACCCCTCGTGAGTTGGTCTTTATATTTTGTCTCTTGTCCTCTCTGTTTGTTGGTTCATTGTGCTCTTTTCCTCAGCATGTATGGATGTACCCTTTTGCTATTTGTGGTCCTTATTTGTGACTAGCGAGTCCTAAAATCTGTTACATCAGCATTTTTTGTTTTGAAATAAAWGCTTAGCTCCAACTTCGCCTGTTGCATGTGTTTATCTGCCATCATTTTTACAAGTACTGTATGTTTTAGTTGGACTGTAGTCATATTTAAATAGCAAGCGTGTTTCTGTAGAATCCTCACCCCCTGTCAATTAAACCAGTGGTTCCCAAACTTTTTATCTTCTGACCCACAAAATATTCATGGCAAAAACTTGTGACCCCAAATATTACTGGTCTGAGTACACAAACTTCATTAATACCCTAAAAACACAGGCTTTTTGACAATCTAAACAGCTAGTACACAAATATAAATACTTGTTTATACTTTTTTTGTATTTTTGTAATAGTTATAGGGAAAATATTACATAAGCAATTATTTTATTACCCTTTAAATTGATTTCAGGAGATTATCCAAGGTGCTTCATGACCCATAATTGGGTTCTAAGTCCAACTTTGGGAACCTAAGTGCAGTGGTTCCCAAACTTTTCAGCTTTTGACCCACAAAATAGCAGTAGCAGAGACCTGTGACCCCAACTGTTTTTGGATGATAAACATTTGTATCAGGTCAACAACACATGGGCATAGTAACAATATTTTTTACAGTACATTTATCCATTTTAAATATACTAACTTCACTCCTTTGTAACAACTAAGGCAAAAATGTAATTAATTCAGAAAATCTTTTCAGGACCCCACCTTGATGTTTCGGGACCCCACTTTGGGTCCCGACCCCAACTTTGGGAAACACTGAATTAAACCAACTGTGTGAAAATCCCTAATCCAGCAAGTCATAAGTAGAAAACCAAGTCTGTTTTTTCTTGTCTCCCGTTCACCAATCTTCTGTCTTTGCCTCAGCATTTTTATTTAAAATGTACAATTTTTTTTCAGAACAAAACCAACATTCTAACTGATCAAGACAGCATAAAAACACACAAAGCTTGGCAGAATCATGCTTTCCCAAGGCCCAGGAAAAAAAAAGGAAGAGCACCATTAGGAAGAGCTCATTTTGATTTTTGTGAAATACTTATTCTTGTGGTTCAGGGTGCTGTCATTTCATAAAACCAGGATTTGAACATATTTACCACAATGATGTGAATTTGGAGGAGGTACAAAACAGTTTCCCGTCTGTATTTGAAATGTGATATTTTAATCTGGAGTCACAGCTGGAAAGTCGCTGAAGTAAAGGCCAACATGCATGTATTGTACAGTAGAAAAAAGTTTTGGGAAATAACTCTGAATGATTCTTTTTATTTCAGGAAATAGGTTGCAAGCAGTTTGATCATTACGTAAAACATGAGAAGTGACTTTTTTGGTCGATTTGACCAATGTTTTGTTTACACTTCAGAATAGCTGAGAGAAAGGTAAGCTGTTCTGGTTGCCATGACCTGAGAATGTCTTCTTGTACCAATGTTATTGCAGTTTGAGAGTCAGTAAAACAGAGTTTTGATGATGCAATAATCRCACATAAATAGGTCTTGGAAATTATATAACTTTGGGTTTCTTGGGAGCGAAGACTTTTCAGCTGATGTGCCATGAAGTCTCAGTTTGCTGTCATCTTGGAGTTGAGTTTTTTATCCTTTTTTACTTAATGGTTAAACCTTTTTTGAAGGATACGTCACTCACTGCATGTATGTGTGTGTGTGTGTGTGTGTGTGTGTGTGTGTGTTTGTATGTGAATTTGCACATCTGTGAGTTTCACCTCCGTGTGTTACAGGAAAGTTTATCACAGTCTGACAGAGCTACCATTGTAATCATCAAACACACATATGKTTACGATTACACCAAGTGGCTTCTAGTATCAGAGAGAGAGAGAGGAATGGGAATCAGACAGATAGCAGACACAAAACAACTGAAATTAAAGGGAAGACAGTGTGTGTGAGAGAGAGAAGTACACGGAGAAAAAACAGAGATGAATGAACAAATCAGTGCTTGTAAAAACCAGAAAAAACTAAAGAAAAAAATGTTGGGAAGTTGGGAAGTGGCTGCAGTCAACTTCTTCAAATTCTTTATTTATGTTCAGAGAAAGACAAATGAAAAGTGTAAATATATGCTTGGCTCAGTGATCATCATCAAATAAAGTGAGGCTTTCTGCCAGTACAAGTAACAGTTGGGTATGATATTGCTGATTTCTGAGGGTACAGACATCTGGGCAGTCCAAAACCAACAACACAATCTTTTTAGAAAGTTAGACCTTTAAACTTGATCTCTCCTGAGGAATTATAATTGGTTACAATGGTTTGCACATAGTTATAAGACTGGGGTCAATCATACACATTTATCTTTTGAATAAATTATACCCATGATTTGGGGAAAAGGCCACGTATGGAAGTGTACCCTTGAAGTCTTCTAGCACGAAGCCTTTCTGTTCATTGAAAGGAGTTGTAAATGTTGTGTTCATATGTGGAAAATGCTAAATTAACATATTATCCCATGGTTTTCCACATGGGATCACATGTGAAGAACACAAGTTTTTTTTCCTGTAAAAGTGTACATGGTTGTGTGGATTTGTGTAGGCCYCATGGTGGACCCCCATATCTCAGCCTTTGACAACTGGATCAGCACCAGCTCTTTCAGCCCCCTAAACACTTCTTCTGAGCAGCCGAGGTTGGTTCAGTTTGACACAGTTTCCTGAAGAAAATTACGTCATTGTCTTCTCAATGCCAACTCTGCCACACCTTCTTGTCACAACCCACTGGCTGAACTTTTGACCCTCCTCCACATAAGAACTTATTGTGTGATTGGTCAGAAGTTTGTGGGAGTGTTTGTTTACGCTGAAAGTGCTCGGACGCTGCATTTTGCTTCAACCACTCATATCAAATAAATAAATAAATAAATAAATAAATAAATAAATAAATAAATAAATAAATAAATAAATAAAGGCCAGCTAGGCTACTTAGAAGCAGACATTTATAAGGAAAATCAAATGGCCAAAAACCCATGGATGGAGACAAAACAGATGTTGTGCACAGAGGAATCGGTCTGATAAAAACTGTGGAGGTTTATCCGGGACAGATTTGTGGACAAATAATATCGGGTGATGGGTCTCGGTTCTTTGGGTAGAGTAGGTTGAAGTTTTTAATGGATAAACCCTAAAAACATTTTGTGCATGATCAAGTACAGTATATAGGTTTGAAAGATGTATACAAAAAATAGGTAATGGTTTTAGAAGCTAGACATGCAAAACACAGCAACGCAGTTGCTTGGTCACAAACAACAACAAAAAAAGGTGTTTTCTTGCAAATTTGAATCACAAACAAACCTCCCAATGGGGCAGCTCAGCAAGATAAAACTATTAGCAATGAACAATTAAAAAGAACATGTTCCCATTTTTAGATGAGAGTGACCATCACATGACTAACAGATTCTTTGTACGGTTGCACAAACTGGTGACAGTTTGCTACAAATACATACTACTACACCTCCACATAGCAGACAGGTGTGGGGCAAATCTGGTGTCAAGCTGGCACTGCTGACTGACCACTAGCATAGCAAATGGCTTGCCAACTGGATGTGGGCCAGGTTTGGCAATGATAACATTGTTTTTAAAAYTGCATGCMACAAMTGGCCCAGTTGTGCTGGCCCATGCATTGACCATCTCCGGCAAACCACACCTGGGCTGCCAAAGGGCCGTCGTTCTTTGTGGCATCCAGCCATGAGTTAGTGTATTGTGTGGGCCAAAACTGGGCCAGAAAAATTTTGCTATGTGGGCCCCTACTAAAACATAAGTGGTTCCTGACACCAGGAGCTAATAGATGATGCAGCTTGCATACAGCAATCCTTGAAATGTTGATTGTTCAGTCAAACAGTAAAGACYAGCCTGACTTAATGCAGATATTGGTTTGAGAATTATGTAACCAAATCATGAAGATTTGTAACTTTGTTGTGTAACTGTTCACTATCACTGATGCTTTCATTTACTTTGATCTCTGTGTATTTATACTCAGTTTGCACWTGCACAATGCAGATGGTCTGTAATCAAAGTACACTAAAACAACATTACATGCTCTGTTGCAATGTGCTGGCTATTTGTTTTTTTCTCCCTTTCATTTTGTTGAATGCAGCATTTCAGAGAGCCTCTTCAGATATAAACTTCACATCCCGAGGTACCATTTGGGCAGAGCTGTAAACAGTTCTGTGGTAGTATTAAGTAATTACACAGCTCAGTGTCTCTTTGAAGTTTTATTGCAGGGCTCAGGAGGTAGGCTATATAAACTTTCAAAGATTACAACATCTACAGCATTTATCTGYCTTGTTTCCAGGTATTTCTATACACATTTTTCAAAGAGTTATAAAACTGTTTTCTTCTTTCAAGCTCATGTCTAATATTTAGGAACCTCAACATTTTTCATTAACGTCTGTTTGTTTCTGCTGTTATTTTATTCATTGATTACAAACATTTTTAGTTTTATTTCAGTTTTAACATTCACAGTGTACATTCATTATGGCTTGGAGCCAGGGAAGGAGGGCAGTCACATACATGGTTGTGTTTGTAGTCTGCCTGTGATCTTCTTGTGATCTAGTTTCATTGATGAATTTTAGCAAAATTCTTAGTAAATAATCATTACATATATATAGACAAAAATGTTACACTTCAGCAAAAGAAATGCTGACTCATTTTTTCTGTAACCTTTCAGCTCCGATGTTCACAGTCTGACTTTAAGCAAACTTCTACCTCTGTTCCTTTTTTTCTTGTCCTCATTTGACTCCTTGTTTCTTTTGCAGTCAACCACAACATTAGCTGCGGTCTTCTCTGAGGAAAAAAAATGCCAGGCAAGTCTTTAATTAGTGAACAGACACCACACAATAGAACAGACTTTGTAAGATTAAAAGATAGTAAAATGGTAAATATGTTCAAAAAAATTTTCACATCTTGTTTTCGTCATCTTTTCTGCTTTTMTCTGAATCATTGTTATAACCCAAACATGAGCCTTCCAGCTGGGTATGTTGCGTGTCAAGGAAAGTTAATTAGCCTTAAGTGGCTTAAAGACCTTCCTGGTTAATTGTGTCCATTTACAGCTAAGTGAACAAGACCCAATAAATGAGTGAGTGGGGGCCACTGCTGTGACCACAGCCTGGGCCGGTCAACTTGAATCTGGCTCAGTGAGAAAGCAGGATACATTCCAGCTTGATTCACTCAGATTTACTGAGTTAAATGAATGTCTGATCCCATGGTCAGGGATGCAGGTTAAACAGCTTGCTCAAAAAATGGACAGGAAAGGGAGTAGAAATGTAGTCACTGAAGAGGAAAATTGTTTGATGTCCAGTAAGAGATCTGTTTTCTCTTTGTGTAATGGAACACATTGTTTTGGGTGTTTGTTTAGCAGGCAGCAATACACATTATGATGTGGTACTAATTATTTAATATCACTCTAATGACACACGCAAGTGCACATACTAAGACACGACTTGTTTTTCAATTCACAAATCCCCACACATAAATGTTCAACTCAGATTTAGAGGCAAACTGTGTGACAGAAAATCAGACACAATTGTTAGTTTTATACAAAATATCATATAAAACATAAAACATATTTTAAAGTGTAACTAAGCCCCATGTGAAAGCATGAGTCCGCCCCTAGGCAAATTTAGAAATATTTCAACAAAGTAGGTGGGGCTAAGAGATGCTAAGCAGCACGGCCATGTGTCAAGATGTATAGACAGCACAAGAGAAAATTTGACAAGCTAGCATTTCTGAAACCATTTCTGAATGTTCTAAATAAATTAATGTATTTCTTATAAAGTAAAGTGTCATGRCATACATGCAAACTCACATTTAGCTGTTGCAATGTACTGTATAAAATATGACTTTGGTCTGAACAGTACATGAAGAACGGATCAATGGTTCATTTGAAATTCAGAAGACYGCTCCGTCTGGGACTGACACATGTTCTGTCCCCCTCAGAACATCAGGGAGACACACAGGCTCTTTGCAGGCTCTGTGGCTCTTTGCCACCGTTTTGGTTCTCTTTGGCACTGTCCCACACCAYACCACCATGGAGGCCTACATGCTGTGTTGATACATGTTGTCAAAAGTAAAAAAATAACTTCACATTCACACATGAGAGGTCATGCTGAATGGCACCAAACATGACTGTTGTAGTACATTAGTCACTCACGTGTTGTAATACTATCCATAAAGATGAGTGAGGTAAATTTTCTGGCCTCATAGAAAATGTGTTGTGAAAATCAGCATTTCTTGCTGTACACCTTTTTGGTGGGTTGGGTGTGTCTCTTAAAAGTATATGTTTTGTACACTCATGAAAATGTTGAGAATTGTGAATGACTCCTTAGAGTACTGTATGTGTCYGAATTGGAGGGGGCAGGAGGCTACAAGAAGCAAAGGTCACAAAATTACAGGACCTCAAAAGTAATTAGGGTCAACTGTCCATGAAAATAGAAAGTTAATGAAAGAGAGGCACTTAGAACACTGAAGCTACAAGAAGTACATGTCACAAACCCGTTGTTAGCTTTCCAGGAAAATTGGGWGTGTGGTAAAAAGGAGATGAGTCCCAGGTAACATGAAAAGGAGGAAGAAAAAAACCTTGCAGTAAACATCAAATGAAGGATTACGAAAGAGTTGTATGAACTGCATTGATAGAAAAGGGAAGACAAAATACTGGGGTTCAGCTTGGGAAATGGAAAGACAAATAGGATTAGTTATAAAATCATCAGAGGAACATATAACTGCACAACTTGGGACTTAATGTTAGAATGGCCAAAGTGAGGTAGTTTGAACATGTTCGGAGGAGGCGCAGTTAGTAAATTAATTTTTGTATGTTAACAATGCAGCTGCCAGTAAAATGATAAGAGTCCTAGATCTGTTTAAAACATTAGGGCCTCAAGTAGACCTTGTACATACTCCTCATGTTGCAACTCTGTGGTGCACAAGTCRATAGGGTGCTAYGGATGACATAGGCCAAGATTGACATGCATAAACGGGCTTGGACCCCAGTTATAACTGCTTTGAAGTTGTAGTTAGCGGTCCAATCCCCCAGAGGAGGGAAATGCAGCTGAAAAACAGCAGCATTTTCATGCATCCAGAGGAGCATGGAACCCTATTGAATTAGTTTCATTTACTATTATTTTAGTTTTGTTTTGATGGAAAAACTCATACTACAGTCTAAACCACAGGGACTTCAGGGAAGATTTTAACATGGTAATTAATAAAACTTACAAGTGTAGCAAGTAGTAGGAGAGAAAACAGGGTGATAACTGTGTCTGACCTGCACTACATTTTTTTAAACTGTTGGGACAAAGTCATTGACCAATTTTCATTCACCCTTTCAATCAGACTCATATGTATCAAAGTGTGACTTCATAAGATATGYAAGGAATTCTTATCTCAGGCCAAAACACTCAAAGATGAGGAACCAGCTTTGTCTTTTATTGTAATTTATCACAAAAATATAGCAAGAATCAATTTCATTGAATCATGAATACAAACAGTAAAAATACAAACATTAATTTAAAGACAAAAAATAAGGTTTCAATAACAGTTAAAGGTGAAAATTATTGTAGACTCAATGTATTATGTCTAGTTAATTTGAGGTCTTAATGTTTAAACCTTTTATAGAAAGAAAACAAATTTTCCCCAATGGAAATATTTTTTGTGATGGACTTGCGACCTGTCCAGGGTGTACCCCGCCCCTCGCACTGTGACTGCTGGATATGGGCACCAGTGACCCACGCAACCCTGAAAAGGAAGAAGCGTGTACAGAAAATGGATGGATGGATGAAATATTTTTTCTTTTCTTCTATTACTTAAATGACAAGTGACTCAGGTTAAACCTATAAGTTTCTTTCAATTTGAAAAGAAGATGTTAAGATCTTGGTCAGATTAAATATTAGTAATTTTATTACTGCAGAATAGAAGAGTTATCAATTTTGACTAGGTTGTTGAGTTACCAGACTGCTCTGCAAAGCATTGTGTAAGGTCTTAAAAGGGTACAGGTAAATCTCACACAGTTGGAGACAGACAAGTTCAGGAACTGTTCATAGGTTCTCAGTAGCAGCTCTTTCTGAGGACGTCATGACTTCCTGTCACAAAACGGCACTTTTACAAGACACCCCAGCCGAGGAGTCAGCAAAACTTCTCTTTTGWAGTAAAATTATTACATTTTCCCTCGGACGTTTAGCTYGCCCATCTGAGGTCTCGATGCTTCGACCATCAGACAGAAAAACACTGGCTTCTACCAGTCTCATACAGTATTCAGCAGTGTCAGACTTTATTTATTTATTTATTTATTTATTTATTTATTTATTTATTTATTTATTTATTTATTTATTTATTTATTTATTTATTTTTATTTCAGTGCTGTTTAAAAGTGCTTGTGGACCCGTGGGCGACCATGTTGTCCGAAACCTCCCARGATATCTGCTCVGCTTCGTCTAGCACTTGTACCCTTCCTCTCTCTAGGAAGTGTTTGCAAGTTCTGCCTCTCTCAAGATCGTCAAAAACAGGTTTGCACCTCTAGGTTGGACCATGATTTTATCACYGCTTTCACCATGTCATTGTATCTCGCACTCGGATACCAAAACAAAAGAGCCTCTTTCCAGGAGAAAGTTGACAGGATAAGTTTGCCCCTTCTATCTGTCAATCAATCCAACAATTCACAGGCAGCGGTCTGCTGACGTCAAAATCGTAAGCGAGCAATACCTGGTGCCACTYAGAACCACCTCAGAGGTGATTCTGAGCCWGTTGTAACCAGAAATGGAGACACATTTGGCCGAGGCTGAACCGAGGTGAACTGCACACACGCGAGTGGAAAGGGGGCTAAAGTGTGCTATTAAATCTGCTACTGTATATCCTAACCTAATTCTGGTGATAATTGTTTCTTCTCTCCTATACACTCCCTGCATCCTGGACACTGATACTGATAAAAATGCCTCCCATTCTTTCCAATATCCTATTCTCTTTGCCACTCCTAATTTTTGTAGCTCCATGCCCTTTACCTCAAATTTACTCAGTTCAAATCTCATTTCCACAGTGCTTTTACTACCTCCTCCAAGGAGGTTATGTTTTCGGTCACGTATGTTTGTCTGTCTGTCTGTGGATAAAATTACTCAACAACTTATGGACGGATTTTCATGAAACTTTTACCACAGTTGGGTATTGGCCAAAGGAACACACCAGTTAAATTTTGGTTATGATCTGGATCACGATCCAGATGCAGGGATTTTTGAAGTATTCTTCACTATTGCAGGATAGGGGAAATTGGCCTTGGTGGAGGTTTGCACTCTCCAAGTGCTTTTATTTAGAATGTCTTTTGCCAGTCTGTCCACTCTCTGATTTCCATTGATCCCTTAATGCACTGGCACCCACAGAAACTGTACTTGACCCCACCAGTGATGAATTCTGAGAATCGTGGATAATAAATACCCTGTCAACTGTTTGGGTAAAACTATCTAATTAGTGATGGGCGGTTTGAAGCTGTGGCTCCAGCGCATGTATTGAAAAAAAACAACACAGTGTTTCAGAAGCACTGTGTTGGATCTTGATTCGTTTAGTAAAAATCATATGATCATGATGTTCGAAGATTCAAAAATGCTCTAATTACATCACTGCTTCGGTACCTGGTTCCAAGGTTTATAAGGAAGTAAATCATCAGCTGAATTTGTGGTATTTTGGTGGAAAATCTGTACAAAATATATATAAAAAACAAACAGTGAATGACTTTTAGTGAGACATGGGGCCAGACAGACTTGTGTATTTCATGTATTTAGTTTACCAGTTTATAATCATTTTTACCCCAAGAAAAAAACAACAATACAAAAGAAAAGATGAATCTGAGCATAATAACATGTTTAACTTTGCAAGCTCTACCCACTGTAATACCATCTCAACAGTACAGACCCCCAACCCATCTGAAGTGCGCAGACCAATCCTCCTTGCTGAAACGGACACCCCAAGGTTACTCCTGTATCTGAATTCTTGGTGCCAACTGTGAACTCAGGTCCTTATGAAGAGGAGAGATGATGAGGTGATTGGTCACCTGTAGCAGAAAGCGTCTCCCGGCAGTACCTGTGGAAATGTCCAGGAGAGGGAGACAGAACCACAGATCCCAACAGATCGATTCATCTTTATGTTCATTTTTGATGAAAGTTAAACTCTGAGACCACAATGAATGGAACAGATGATACTTCCAAATTCAAGATTGTTTATTCTCATTAATTCTAATATTTTTAAGGTAAAGGTTTGGCAAACTGGGTCAATTTCAGACATACCTGTCTCTCATTTGTTAAATATGATAAATAAATAAATAAACTAATAAATAAACTAATAAATAAAC
>NW_013953207.1:72383-78127 GCF_001266775.1 Austrofundulus limnaeus
ATCAAAACACTTTAAAAAATCTGTTTGTGTGCATTAACTGACCCCACATAGAACTACATGTTTGACAGARAAAGTCTCTATAAAGGAAGTTCTAGTCAGGTTTGGAACTTCTGCTTTGTCTTGTTGATAATTGGAAGTTACTGCTTTGTTTCAGGACACCCAGGCTTTGAGTCTTTTTTTTCTCAGTGCTGTACAGTCATCAGAAAATGTTTTGTTCTCACAAAGCCAGTTCTACTTTTGAGTCCTAACAATGTACTAAGAACAAGAATAGGTGTATGAGGTAGTAGGAGGAAGCTTTATAGCATTTTGTTTTTCTTTTCTCTTGCTCTATAAATGTTGGTAGACCATTTAACTGTTAGTATGTTTGCCTCTATTCCTGTTCTAACTTCAAATAAAACCCACTAATCTATACCATCTTTGAAAAAAGAGAATTACTTTAATGTTCGCTCACAATTTGGTGTCTGGAGCATCTAAGGTCAGGATGTGATTTCTTTGATTCGAAGTGCTCCCTCCACAATGAGTAAAGCTGCAGATGCTTTTACAGCTTATAATGCTCAACCAGAGGCAGTGCATTCCAGTGAAGACTGAGTCACGTTCACAACTGGTGTTGAAAAACTGTCCGAACATCTTTGGCATCCATCCAAACGTATTTCACAATTAATAAACTTTGGTGAATTTCACATTCAAATAAACCAGCGCAGGGCTCTCTGTAGAACAGCAAGTCCCTGATCATTATATACATGCAATAATTAGCTAACCTCAAACCCCACAGAGCTCGGTCTACTTTCTGACAAACTGTAGAGGCTTTGTTCTGTGGACATGCTCTAAAACAGACGGGGAACTGCCTTGGTGGTGAAAAGCAGTACGAGGCAGGCACACACAAACACACACGTACACACACATTTGTTTTCCTATCCTCATGGGGACTTTGCATTGACTTCCATTCATTTACCAGTCATTTCTATGGTCTACACCTAACCTCACAGGTACATACTTGGTCCTCACCAGGCTGTGTGTACCAGAAAAAATGGTCAAAACTCATTATGTGTTTTGTTTCTTTCACAAGGACTCTGCGTTGGCTTCTTTTTTCATTTATTTCTATARCCTAACCCTGATCCTTGTCCCAAACCTTGCCCACCACTCTAAAAAAACATTTAAACTTGTGGGCTTTGTTACACCATAAGAAGCAGTGGGTCCCCACAAAGTCGTGTGTTTTAGRACAATGGGCCTTGCAAGGTAGTATATGCTAGAACAAGCACACACACACACAAAGTGAAAACAGAAAGGAAGGTTGTAGAAGGCAATTGCGTCATAGATGCTTGGTGTAGGTAGCTGAGAGAAGAGGGGAGCAGTGAAAGGAGAATAGAGGAGTCAGGAAAGGAGGGAGGTAGATAAAAAGGAAGCCAGCTGGGTGGCTAGTGACAGGCAGGAGGTGGGGGGTGCTGATTGAAGCCATGTGTGCAGCACATGAACTAAATTGGTTTGCTAACCCTGACACTCACACAAATTCTGTCTTCAAATTTTTTTCTTTTTCTTTATAATACAAATTTAAATATAAAAGATAGTCTTAACCAGTGATGTACAAGTAGAGGCAAGAGAAAAATAATAAATAAAATACATTAAATGGTTATATTTATCCAGTACTATAAACTCGTTTTCCATTTAAATTGAACAATTTTGAATACATTTTTATTCAAAATCACTGAAGTTTCTAATCTCCTGTTCAAGTACTGGTAACTCTTTATTTTACAGTCCCTTAATTACCATGCATTACAAGGTGAGAACTTGCAAAATTAAATATTTTACTATGCAATAAATACTGAGTTACTGAGTAATTATATTCAAGTTATAGTTCAATGGGACATAAATTACCAATAAATTACTATCTTAGTTCTCCAACTTCATAGTCACCTAATTACCATGTCATTACTAGGTAATTATTTAGTAAAATTCAGTATATTAATGTTAAAACTAAATATAGAGCGTAATTAAAATAAAAATGCAGTTCAATAGTACCTTAATTACTCACCATTTACCAACATAGTACCTACATTTCTAAATACATCCAGTGCCCTTATTAACATGTCATTACTAAGTAAGTACGTAGTAACTCAAAGTATGTTGGTAAAACWCATTTAAATAGATAAATACAATTGAATTACTCTTCAACAGTACATCTGTTATACTTTATCTCCAAATATCATACAGTAGACCTTGTAATTACAGCTACTTATTGATAATTGCTATACCTAAATTACACACTATTTACCTGTATTACCCATTAAGAAAAGGGAAACCAGACTGTAAAATAAAGCCAGTCTCGTTTCACATATTTTAAACAGTTATTACCATTTACAATTCTCCATTAGCTAATCAGCAACCCTCCAGCTGTGGCTGACACTGTCCACCTGTGAGTGACCTCAAACAGCTGTCGACCTCAGGGACTCTGAGGAGTCAGAGCCCACCCAAGCTGCCCTGAAAACTGACCACGTACCATCCTGAGGCTCAACCAAGAGTAAGGCCTAACRCCCAGCTGGGCTGCATGAGGCTCTCCTCTTCTGTGGAAGTTTAAATCAAGGYCAGGTCTGGTTATAGCTGATGCAGAAACTTTGATAAAATCATCATCATGCTTTCAATAAACAAACAAGTAAAATAACATATGAATCTGCTCAAATATTAACATCTCTCTCATTCAAAATCCCAAAGTGAACTTCTAAAAATAGTTAACTTAGAGTAAACTCACAGCAGACAATCAACAAGATTCTGTCCAACAGCTTATTTGTTTGATACCTAAGATTAAAATCTCATTTAATCTTTATTCATCTTAGATTTACATCTGCTTATCTAAGTACACTACTGTATATTGCCAGAAGTATTGGCTCACCTACCTTGACTCACATATGAGCTTAAGCAACATACTGTACCATTCATAATCCATAGGGTTCAATACGACACTGGTCCACCCTTTGCAGCTAGAACTGCTTCAACTCTTCTGGGAAGGCTGTCCACAAGGTTTAAGAGTGTTTTTGGGGATTTTTGACCGTTCTTCCAGAAGCACATTTGTGAGGTCACATACTGATGTTGGACAGAAGGCCTGGTTCTCAGACTCCACTCTTAATTCACCCCAAAGGAGCTCTAGCTGGTGAGGGCAGGACTCTGTGCAGGCCAGTCAAGTTCATCCACACCAGACTCTGACATCCATGTCTTTATGGACCTTGCTTTGTGCACTGGTGCTCAGTCATTTGGATGGGTTGGGTGAGCAAATACTTTTGGCAATATAGTGTATTTCTCATTCCACTATTTTTATCCATTATTCATGAAATTTGACTTTTCTATTTTGTAATTAAAAATTTAAAAGACAAAATAAGTTTCCCAATTCTTTAGTACTGATTTTATATGAGCGAGTTCACTGTTACATCATACGTATTCACACCTCAGTGTATATGAGTCTGATTAAAAAGAGTGAATAAATATTATCAGTTAAATGTGATTGGTGCCCCAATTTGGCAAAGTGTGGCAGAATGCAGAAACAGTATCACCCTTCTGTTTCTACCCTCAGTATACACTACAGGTGCTACCATTCAAACGAATAAGAGAGCTCTGCCACCATTTATTTGAATGGTGGCACCTATTGTTATCCACTTAAAAAAAGGATCTCCATACTTTATTTATTAGGGCTTGCCATATCAAATGAATAATAGAGCAATGCGTTCCTCTGCCGCTATTCATTTAGGGTAGAAACTGTTTCGTAGGTGGTTTGTCCTGGTTTTTATTGCTCTGTGTCACATTCCTGGAAACAYAATGTTGGGGTGTGATGAGTCTCATGCAAATGTCTAAGGCTCTTTGGCAGTATCAGCAGGCGTAACTTTGTTCCAAAGTGGGGAGTGTACAGCCAATTGTTGTGTTTAAAGTAGCAGTGTGCAGTTGTGTGTTTCCTCCTCCACCTGTAGGGTGTGACAGGTGCAGCTGGTTCCAGGTGCAGCTTGTTAAGAGACAATCAGGTAATAAAGAGGAGCAGCTTCTAGCAGCAGTCGCCAGATGGTTAACTCATCTTTTGTGGTAATCAGGTCCTCCAGTGTTGTTCAGCCCTCGTTCTGAGTTTGTTCTCCGTCTAACCGTGCCTTGCTTCATCTCTGCAGTTTCTCAGGCTGGATTACTCTGGTCGCTTGGGAACTCTGCTGCGCTCCTCTGACTCCAGTTRCTAACACAAGTAGTGCTTCAAACTCACCGTGACCCCCGCCTTCTCTGCTGAAGCCCATCTACACCTTCGCCTGCCTGTCCACCCTCCAACGCTCTGCTGCTTCTTTGGAAAAGAAAGGAAACATTACCTATCGTGTGACTACTGCCAGCCCCTTCTTCTGTACACAGCTACCTCCTCCTTACCAGTTCCCCGCACAAAGTAGACCCTCCTGTAATGCATATAACATCTAATTCAAGAAAGATTATTCATCACTTACCCTCTCTTACAGATGTGGATTCCACCATCAATTCCTGGGTTCCAGTCCTGTTATTTGTTGCACTTCTTCCCTAATAAAGTTGTTAAAATTTCCTTTGAGTCTGTGACTGTTGCTGCCCATGAGTCTCAGTGAATACGTGACAATTGTTCTCTCTGCTGACCTGAGAACCCCGTGTTCCTTTCTGAGGAAGTGCAGCTGCTCTACCACRCACAGTCCATACACAAGTACGCTCTCAATGGAGCAGTGATAGAAGGCAAGAAGCAGATTTTGGGGAAGACGTTCTTTCCTGAGGATTCTCTGAACAACAACAAAAAACAAAAAAACAGCCTCTCATGTGCCTTTTTCAAGTAGCACTTTGGTGTTCGCACCAAATATCGATATACATATAGCACTGGAACGGACATCACATGGTTTGAGACGTGCGGAGGCCCCACCATTGCTTTGTGTGGATTATGGATCAACATTGATCATATGTATACATGTGCAGAGCCCAAGAAACTGAAGATTAACACATCAGGAACTGAATGTTTTGGTTTAAACTGTAGAACAAAATTCAGATAAAAGCACAAGGAATAACATTTCACACTTTTACAAGTTTCTTCTGTACTTGCTGTAGTRAAGCAATCATTCAGGTCAGCTGTTCAGTAATGATGTTAGCAAATTTATTGATCACAATCAGTAAACAAGTTGTCARTTTTATAAAAGTAGGAAGAATACGCAGAATTATACGGTTCTAACCAGTGTTTGTAACAGCTCTAACTCAACAGCTGCTGATATGATTCAATAAGTATTTAATATAAGGTGCGYCACAATCAATAAAGGTATATTTTTATTAGTGTTGACCAGTAAAAACKTTCATAGATATTTAAAGTGGAGCAGTTCGCAGCTGATTGTGAAGCGGCTCTAAACCTGATAATGGTCCTCAGTCGGAATATAGTATAAACACAGCATTCTTATGTCCACAATCAACACAGTAATGGCAGCACTCTTTACACAAAAGTATACAATAGTCAATTCAGGGGTTGCAGCCCATGTAGGGCGCATCTTTTGGCCACTTATGTCACCTCATGCTGTAGGCTGTCCAAATTTGTTGACGCCCACTGATGCGGCCATAAGACACCTGTTTGGGGCATTCCACAGATGAACAGATTACCGGTAATTGGAAACAGATGAGTGTTATGATTAGAAATAAAGAGAGCATCTCCAAAAGGCTCACAAGCAAGGATAAGATAAGATAAGATAAGATAAGATAAGATAAGATAAGATAAGATAAGATAAGATAAGATA
>NW_013953207.1:80309-91680 GCF_001266775.1 Austrofundulus limnaeus
TGTTCATACGAACCCTTTGTATGAACAAAAGTAAGAGAAATTTAGGATAAGAATATGAACATGTTTTTGCATGAGGCCCATTGTATTCTGTTTTATTTATGTTTTACACAACGTCACAACTTTTTTGGAATTGGAGTTGTATTATATTCTGGTCATTTTTGACCATTTAAAAAGATTTCCTCTGATTAAAGGTAGCCTATTTTATTTTATCTGACTGACATGACAATAACTGGAGACTCAAATATAAATACCCTATTTAAACAGTATCAACTATTTTTTTWATTAACATTCATCTTTAATGGTAGTCTGGCCTCGCCTGACTTTGTGAATTAGTATAATGTGAAAATATTTGAAATAAGATTCCAGAAACTAAAGGACAAAGGATAGACCATAAGGAAAGGAAATGAGCGTATGATCACTGCTGAGACGATTAATATAGATTTTTAGAGAATCCTTGGAGCCAGTGGGGAGAGCCTTAATACTTAATCTGGATTATTCAGGGTGAAAACTTTTGTTAAAGCTCAGATCTATGGATGTATGAAACTGCAGAGTAGATCTGAGTCTCTAAAGTAAAAACAGAAAAACAGCCAGTTTGATCCAGTTTGAATGTTGTTTAGAAACTTGTGTCATGTGTGGATTCACTCTCTGATAGTATAACTCTATGGTGTGTAGGTGCATTTGTGGTGACGACTAGTAAACAAACTGTCAGCTGACAGCCACAGATTTGTACAGTGAATGGTCTGAGGTTTTGTTTCTGTTCAGGGGTTTTAAATTTCTGAATGACTTGAGAAAAATTGCAAATTGAAGTGTCGGCAGAAAACAACAATATCTGTGGCAGAATACATATGACAGTCGATACAAAGAAGTAAACTTTATTTCTMGACTTTTCGGGATTTAGTTATCATTTATTCTGGTACATTTCTCACTTACTCCCAATAGAGAGTTGGCTTTCTGGAAGAGAAGCCACTGGTGTTGCTTTGTGTGCTGATGTTGGGAAACATTTTTATTTGGCATATAGTGATGTACCTCTATTTTTAGCCCTAATTTCCATTCTGGGAGCAAAACAGGCTCRCACTGAATTTCCCAAACTTGATTTGCAATATTTTTGGCTTTGAGAGTTGCGATTCTTAGAATATGGGTTTATAACCTTTGTACACAAATACACTCGAAACAAAACCAAAACACACACACACACACACACACACACACACACACACACACACACACACACACACACACACACACACACACACACAGCTGACAAGCACCATGCCAAGCCCAGTATTCTATGGGAAACACCAGCACCATTTATTCTTTAGTGCCTTATCAACATATTTAGCGTCTTCCACTGGTTTCATAAACTTACAGTTCATGCTTGGAGTGCATTCCCAGTATGTGATAAAATTACCTTCAACTGCACACAGAAGGCAGCTGGATCTGAATCAAAGTTTGACCCAAGGCCTGCTACCATGCCATTTCTGATTGRCTAGCAGGCCAGTTAAGTATGGTTAGGAGCAGGGGGGTATCTGTTGGAGGAACACTTCAGAAAACCATTGTCAGTGAACACAGTTCACAACATGCTGTATCAGAGCCCACCCAACCACCCAATTCTTAAAAAAATAAATAAAAAAATAAATTTTCAAAATAAAATACTTGGAAAAATTAAGTAGGTCCTCTGGACAGGTTCTTTTGTTAATGAAACATTTTCTCTCTTGTGTGGCAAAATGTGTTTGCCACAGGCAAAAGGATAATGTCTGAGTGGGTGTGCACACGTTGTGTGAAGCTGCTATCTTCTTCCACTTGTACATTCCTGATACCTCTGTTACAGCTTTATGTTTTATCCTACCTGGATGTTTTGTTCTTATCTGCTTCTGTTAGTGTCAGATAGACACAAACCTATTGAAGCAAAAGTGGATCTTCAAAATAAACTTTCTTTCAAATATATATATTTAGCTTGCCCGTTTTTTCTTATGCCCAGCTGAAAAGCAATTTCTGGCTACGGTACTGGTTGGGAGTGAAAACTTAAATGCAGAGAAATGTCTGTTAAATTTCTGGGTGTACTGTCCTTTGATGTACGTATGTGCTGAATATGACTTGACAGTCAGATATATACCTTCCCGACATCAAGACTCTGAATACAATGATTCAATGTCAAYGGGTTTATTGACGTTTCAAGAAGAAGGAAGGATAAAATGATGATGCTACTCAAGGCATGAGATACTGTACAGACAAATGTTGCTGGATATCCCACAGAATAACAGTGGGCCTCAGAGACATGTTTTCTCAACAGCTAGATGACACAACTTCCTGACTCTGACATCATGTGACTCTTAAAGCAGCCAGACAAAATTACAGAAACATACAAAGAATCTTTTAGAAAATACACTTAAACACATTTTAACTGTAACAGAACACTGGGCTAGGCCTGGCATTCCACCCATGTRGACTATGGCAAATGCCCCGAGGAGTGGTGGGGTACCAAATAAATCAGTTTAATTAAGAAATCTTCCCCAAATTGCTCAATTGTCACTACATCTACATCATTTTAGTCAGTAATCATAATAACGGCATATTTAAGACATGTTTAGATAGCACACAATAAATACAAAACATTTGCTCAAGAAAAAAGATTAATCTGAACTGTGTGGCCAGACCCCTTCTCCGGTCTGTCCGTGATCCACCGCTCCCTGATTTCCCAGTGGTCTACTCCGTTCAAGTTACACGTGTAAGCTTATTTTGGATGAACATGTTCTCAAGGCATGAAGAAAATAAGAGGCAGTGAGATAATGCTCGTGCATTTCTTGCAGGTAAGAGGATGTTTAAATAACAATTGACAATTAAAGATGTAAGCAGCGTTGGGCGGCCCTCGCGCTCAGCGCCACTCCGACCATGTGGCAACTGTGGGATAAGAAGAAGTTGTATCGAAGTCCAGTGGCCGACTCAGTAATTATTAACATTATGTGTGCCCCCTTTGTCCTTCTGTAGCTCAAACRTCCCAAATGGCAGAATCCGTCTGTCCATCAGTCTGTTTTCTTCCACTTATCCAGCAGGGTCAGGTCGCGGGGACAGCAGCCTAAGCAGAGAGACTCAGACTTCCGTCTCCCCAGCTACTTGGGCCAGCTCATCTGGGGGAATCCCAAGGCACTCCCAGGCCAGCCAAGAAACRTAGTCCCTCCAGCGTGTCCTGGGTCTTCCTCTGGGTCTCCTCCCAGTGGGACGTGCCTGGAACACCTCACCAGGGAGGCATCTAGGAGGCATCCTAACCAGATGCCCGAGCCACCTCAGCTGGCTCCTCTCAATGTGGAGGAGCAGCGTCTCTACTCCCTCCCAGATGACCGAGCTTCTTTCGGTCGCTTGTCTTTGCAATCTCATTCTTTCAGACATTACCCAAAGCTTGTGACAATAGATGAGGGTAGGAACGTAGACCGACTGGTAAATCGAGAGCTTTGCCTTCTGGCTCAGCTCTYGCTTCACCGTGACAGACCGGTACAGCGCTCACATCCCTGCAGACGCAGCACCAATCTGCCTATCGATTTGCTCCATTCTTCTCTCATTCATGAACAAGACCTCGAGATACTTAAACTCCTCCACTTGGGGCAGGACCTCTTYCACGACGCAGAGGAGGCACTCTACCCTTTTCCAGCTCAAGACCATGGTCTCAGATTTGGTGGCACTGATTCATATCTCAGCTGCTTCACACTCAGCTGTGAACCGCTCCAGTGAGAGCTGGAGATCACGATATGATGAAGCTAATAGGACCACATCATCCGCTCAGCACTTTGGCTGTGCCTAGAAATTCTGTCCATAAAAGTTATGAACAAAATCGGTGACAACAGGCAACTTGGCGGAGTCCAACTCATGTTAGGGGGTGCTGTGAAGCTGTTTGGCCCATTGAAAATTTTAATGGGATACTGAAGTTTTTGTCAGGTGACAATTTTGGATAAAGTTTGATGCGTTTTCATATAAGTTTATGCTGTTCACTGCTTGGGTCTAATTTGGTAATTAGCTTATTTAGTATTTCTCACTTTGTTGTTGTTTTAAATGTCCTGCTTAATGTGTATTATAATACTCTTTGTTCTTCCTTTTTTTTTTTTTTTAGCAAATATTGTATGTAAAGGATGTTACTTTTGGTATATGATGGGATGGATATGAGGGATAACAATGAGGAAAGCTTTCTTGTGATAACAGGATCTGCATGATTTATTAAAATATGTTTGTATAACAACATTTAAGTGGTAAACAGTCAATATTTTTAACAAGACTGTGTTTTTCTGAAATGGATTGTGCAGAAGGCCTATAWGTTGTGTGGCCAACATGTTCCCTGGTGTACAGCATACATTTTCAGTGTCCAATGTAAACTTTTGGAAGTTGAACTTGTGCAGTGACTGTACAATTTAGCATTTCCACTGGTTTTGCAAGTCAGAGTAAATTTTTTTGTCTTTCTATGTTTTTCGTATGTTTTTATTTTTTGTATGTATTTCTTTTAATCCCATTTCTTGAAGAATKAGCTTCTCATGCAGAGTACGTTTTGGTTTGCCATAAGAAAATTTCAGAATTGCTGCCAGAGACTTTTGCACAGGTTTTGTTTGAGAAATGAAAAATGAAGAAAAGTTATTGCATTCCTTTATTCTATATTATTGTTAGTCTCTTTTGAACATAAAACATCAGCAAAAGTAAAACCATGATCAGAACACAATGAGTGACTTGATTTTTCAGATACTACTTGCGTATCAGGATGACATTTGGTATTTTCTGAGAGCTTTGATGTGCATTTGGAGAAACTCGAGACTGTTTAAAAGGTTGTCTGAGACAGGTCTGAAAGAGAAGCTGCAAAATGTGGATTTCTTCAGTAGACTGTGAAGCTTTTGGGTCAGAAGGTGTCAGCAGAAAGAGTTGGGACAAATCCATCTAATGTCTCTGCTGTTAAAGACTGGAAGGTCCCAAACACTGTCAAAGAGCTTCAGTCATTTTTAGGATTTTGCAGCTATTATGGGATATTTATTCAAGGGTTTTCTCAGAAAGTTTGACCACTGCATGACTTAGTGAACACATGTTCAAGTGCAAGAAAATCAAAAAAGTCAAGCCACCATTTAAACTCTTTGTGGACTATTTACTGCAACTCAGCTTTGAGCAGTTGGGAAAAAAAGCTCCCCTCTGCTCTCATTCTGGGTTTTGCCTACTTTACGCAGCCTTTCATAGTTGAGACTGATGCCAGTCAGCAAGGTTTGGTTACTGTGTTGTATCAACTGTAGGGTGACGCCAAGCCTCAATGCAWATGTTAGTTGCAGGCTGCGCCAGGCAAAGAAGAATGACCACAAATATAGCAACAAACCAAAAAGTTATGGCACACAGTCGAGCTGAATGTTTTAATATACAGTATGAATGATTAAAATAGGACAAAGTGTGAAGACATGTAATTTGATTGCAAAACAAAAACGTATACAAAAAAGCTATTTACAGGATAATACCTGACTCAGCATTCATACTAATATCAGTTCTGACTGCAAAAACAAGGAGAAAATTGCTCAACAGATTTCCCACGTTTTACCAAATTTTTTTCATTCTGAAAATGTCACACACAAAGTTGCGCAAAACAGATGGCTTTTAAGAGAAAATAAATTAATGTTGTGGTCTATATAATYTTTTAATTTTATGTTTTACTCTGGTTTCTTTTTATTTTTTGTGCTTTATGGTTATTTTGTCTTTTGATGTTTTGTTTGAGGGCCTGTTATTCTGTGATGGTTTTGCTCCCTGCTCTCCTCACACCTGGTTACAGTTACTGATTAGCTCCCTTGTTCTTAGTTAGTCATTTGCTTTTTCACTTCCTGGTTTGTGGTTGCTGTTTGTTAAATCTGTTTTGTCTTCATATTGCCACCATGGCTCTGGTAATGCTTTGTATTTTGCATTTCAGTTCTTTGTTCTTTGGCTTTTGTAAAAAAAAAAAAAGAGTGTTTAGTTCATTTACCTGCTCGCTCATTTCTGAATTCAGGTCTTTTTTTTATAGCAATCAACAATTTTAAATACAAACTATGTAAGATTACAATCTTTAATATGTTGTGTTATTGAGTGTTTACTACCAGTCAAAACTTTGGACAGACTTTCTCCTTCAATGTTATCAGGTGGTGTGCCAATATTTTGACTGGTAGTTTACTTTCACACAAAAATAACGTAAACATAAATAAGGGACATAAATGATGCAGGTTTTGCTAAAGTTATTGTTTATATTTATTTATATAGTTAGATAGCTATTTAGCCAGTTACTTGCACAAGACTTGTATTTTACTTGCATTTGACATTATTGTTTAAGATGTTTGAAATTAACTACATTTTGTAAATCAGAAATTGTAGTCTATATGATTGACTCATTTTGACTTTTTAAGAATAGTTATATTTAAATATTATTTRTCCACAAACTGGGGGGAAACCATTGCATAACGTCTACAGTGTTCCCTAGAGAGAACTCAACAAGTATCCGTATCAAAAACAACAAACTACAGTGCTTCTTGGCTCCAACAAATCTCAATCTACGTAATTCCCAAAATCTGTTTTGGCTGCCGTCCCAGAAGCATATCCAACATATGGTGAACATGACAAAAAGCTGAGAAACAGAGCTACAAGGAGAAGGAAGGAAGGAAGTCCAAGGACGCACCAAAGAAAGATGATGATACACATCAGTGTATGAATGTGATCTAAAGTGATGATTAGTGTCTATAGAAAGATTTATGGCCAACATGATAGCATTGTAGAGAGACATGTAAATGGATAAATGAGGGCACAGATTATAGCGCAATCTGCTTTCCTGGTTGAAAAAAAGGCACTATATAATTGAACTCAATGCCTTTTATTGTCATCATACACAGGCAACTCCTCTCACAGTGCAAAACATGTAAACATGCAAGTGAAATTAAGACCAAACGTGTTCATTTAGATACTGAATGTAAAATTTATTGAATGTTTCTAAATGATTTGAAAAACATGCATGTTTATTTATATGCTTTGACATATATTTGTATAACTTTAATTAATTAATTAAATTTATGGGTAAATTCAGGCCAGGTGTATCCAGATGATGGCGAYCTATTAAATTCGGAACAAAAGAAACTTTCACCAGACATCAGCGTTGGGTCTGGCAGGTCTGGTAGGAGTCTGCTGCAGCCCTGTCCCCCACTCTATTTTCACTCATACATATTCACCTCATCTTCARTTTATCTTATTGTTTCTGGTCACACATTTGTGCTTGCTTGATACTGGTTTAAAGGCGACCACTGTATCTGCTTCTTTCTACAATGACAATCTACAAGATCATCAAATCAGTCCTTTATATTTCAATACATTACATTACATTACATTTCATTACATTACATTACATTACATTACATTACATTACAAAAGACAGTCAGTCCCTTTTTTAGGATATGCGGAGATGATGAAATTTTCAAAATATTTTATTGGCATTGAATTTGATGCCTCAATCTTGGCTTTAGTTTTTCCAGGTGTACATTCTGAAACTTCTTCCATTGTTCTTATTGGGATAAATACACTTGAACTTCTGTATGAGCAATACCTGCAGAGCAATATGCTAATATCCCAACCCAGGTTGTATGATTACAGAGCTGTGCTGAAGACTCTTCAGTTGTCATATCAGTAGATTGACACTGGCAATRTTGGAGTAGTGAGACTTCTTAGCAAAACCCCAATGACTGTTTCGGCTGGCCGCACACTTGTAATCGAGGGCTCTCTAAAGTTACTTCTCCTGTTCTCAGCCAGTTTGTTCTCATCCAACATCCTGTTTCCATCTTGCCTGGGGGTTTATGTGTCAGTAACTGTATTCTCTTCTCACTCATCCTACTCATGCTCCTAACAAAGTTCCAGTGGTGATTACTAATGAATCTGAGCAGGACATTTAGTATATTCCACCGTGGAGTGTCATTGCAGAATTAGGAACATACCAATGTATTCTGTCACAGCAACAGGTGAAAAGTCCTCAAAATTAATGTGTACTTACTGTCAGCTTTGATTTTAATAACTCTCCCACACCATCAGACTGGAAGGAGCGAATCATAAAGAAACTAGATACCACATATGACCCCCCCCCCCCCTGTAGCTGTCCCAGAAACTCATGAGGAAAACTCTGAACTGTCTGATTTCCTCCCGCAGCGCTCTGACTGTCCCCTCCTCTCACACACACACACACGTATGCAAAGCACCAATGTACAAGAACTCAGAACACACCAGAACAGATTCATTGTCCAGCATGTTCCAACGGTTGATGAAGTGATGCATGGGTGATGCTTGGTCTTGGTGTCCCTGGATGGTTTGATAATATTATCAAATTCCTTAGTAGAACATGAGAGGATGCTGTTATGAGTCCTGAACAGACTGAGAGAATATGGATTAAAGTTGTCACCCAAAAAGTGCAATTTTTCCAAACATCTGTTTGTTATTTGGGTCATATTGTGTCCAAGAAAGGGRTAGAAATAGATCCAGAAAAGATGAATACTAAATGATAAATGGACTGAATTTATATAGTGCTTTCTCAAGCCCCATGGGGACCCCAAAGCGCTTTACACTTTACGCGCTTTACACTTTACACACCGTCATTCACCCATTCACACACTGATGGTGGTGAGTTACAATGTAGCCACAGCTGGCCTGGGGCACATGTACCAGTGCCACAGGACCCTCTGACCACCATCAGTAGGCAAGGCAGGTGAAGTGTCTTTCCCAAGGATACAACGAGTGAAGCTGGGTTCCCACCAAACCCGTCTTGAGCAGCAAAAACACTCCTGACACATTTTGGCTGCTTGTCAACAGATGTCGGTTCAAACCGAACGCGTCTGAAGACTCGCAATGGGAGGAGCGTCATTGTTCGTTTTCCATTCTGTTGACAGTTGAAATAAAAATAAAATAAATAAAATGGCTTTGCTTTATTTACGAAATAGCAAGCGAACGTTGCGCACAGCAGATAATTAATTCACCAAGTGATTTAGAGGCAATTTGTTCAGTTAGTTTCGCCACTCCAGGAGCTGCGTGCTAACAAACTTTTTTTCTTGTCCCGAGGACGAGCTGCTGACCCACATCTATTTCCAGCCAGAACAAAAACTTCAGACAGTCGATTTCAGTTTAAYGTGTGTCGGGTTCAGGAAACCGTCACGTGGAAAAATTTATTCTCTCTYGGTTGGTTGCTGCTGCGCGTCGAACAGCCAAAGTTCACTTTATTGAACTCCAGCAGCTGCTGCTTTGGACGTGCCGCATGCACAGAAAATGGTMTGCCACATGTTGTGTGCTGCTCTCAACTGGCAAATCGTGCCGCTATGTGCTGCACTGCTCGTAGATGCACRTTCMCCATAGACTTTGCATGTAAACTGGCTGCTTTGGCTGCTCAAAACGCCTATGGTGTACCCGGCTTGAGGAGGCTGGAACAAGGGTTGCAGGTCAACTCCTCTAACCTTATCTATTGGAATTCTATAAAATCCTTGTCAGTTCCTACAAACTTCAAAGAACWGCGGTCTTTTCTTGGATTTCCAGTTTGTTACTGCCATTTCATTAAAAACTTTTCTACCATTTCAAAACCTTTGTATGATCTACAGTTACTTGCCGGCACAGAAGTCTAAAATCAAGCAGTCCAAC
This sequence comes from Austrofundulus limnaeus, assembly GCF_001266775.1. Lineage (NCBI taxonomy): Eukaryota > Metazoa > Chordata > Actinopteri > Cyprinodontiformes > Rivulidae > Austrofundulus > Austrofundulus limnaeus. The sequence continues at coordinate 89,940 of NW_013953207.1, forward strand.
AAGCAATATCGTAGCCCGATCCAGCCCTTTGGGGAACGTTGGGTTCCTAGCTGCCAACTTGCTTTCACCACTTTGGTTGAGAAGCTCACCACAGCTCCCATCCTGGGATTTGCAGAACCATCCCAACTGTACATACTTCACATGGATGATAACACAACAGGATTAGAAGCTGCACTTTACCAGCTCCTTCAGTCAGAGACTTAAAATGTATCTTACCCCGCCCCCGTGAAAAGATAACTCCACCCCAAGGCGAAATTTGAAAATTGCATCAAAGTGGGTAAGGGGGGGGGGGGAAGGGGGATTAGAGAGCGGAGGTGTGGCCAGGACGAGAGAACGTGACAGACAGCTAGCATTAGCATAATTGATGCTACATGGAGAGTGACCACAGTATCGCAGATAGTTACATCTCTGAAYGTCTGAGGTGGAGGATTTTCACCCCACACCAGCCTCGGACAGAGGAGGAGGAGYGCTCAGACAGCCTGATAGAAAAAAAATAAAAGCATACAGCTGCAGCTGCTCACAATATCGCTAGTTAAAATCAGGAATAAAAGTGTTGGATCTTGTTTGACTGAAGTTCGGTCCGGTTCACATACATTTCAACCTCTTTGGACGTTTACCTGTATAAAGAGCCCTAAAAATCCATAAATTTTGCAAAAAATCCATACAACTCACACCTGCGGGGGGTGGGGTGGGGGGTGGTGGCTGCGGACATGAAAGCGCAAGAGGAGGAAGTAACTTATTTCTAGTGGCAGAACAGGTTGGAAGATGGCTGTTTGATGTTATTTCTCGTTTTTTTAATCATCCTACAGGCTCTGACATGTTGGATAAATTTGAAAATGTGGTTTTTAAAATATCCATAAGATTTGAAAAAATCTGTGAGATTGCTCTATACGTCCGTATACCTGCAAAATGATGTAAAATCCTTATAACTTACAGACAATCTGTACAAGTTGACATGTGTGGGTTCAGGCTGAAAATACCCCGCTGCCTTTCTTTCCCCTCCTCCCCTCCCGCCAGTGYTGCCAGATGGGAAATGTTTAATTATCGTATCAGCAGCTCAAAATTATCGTATTTTGTTGAAAATTATCGTACACACCCAAGTTACAGTACATTCTAGAGAGGCTCAAATTTACAAATACATCCTGCTCAGCTCACATGTCCTCAGTATTCAACAAACTGCACATTATTTTTTATAATAAAGTTAAAAAGCACTGTTAGGTGTCTGTTTTTTTTTATACAAAAGCTTTGTTGTAAACAAGAACAAAACATGGAGTCTGGGGAAATGTTGCATATAAAAAGAAATGTTAGATAAAATGACTAGAATGAAATGTAAATTATAGGCAAAGTTAAAATCATCCTACAGGCTCTGACATGTTAGATAAATTTGAAAATGAGGTTTTTAAAATATCCATAAGACTTGAAAAAATCCGTGAGATTGTTCTTTACGTCCGTACACCTGCAAAATGATGTAAAATCCTTATAATTTACAGATAATCTGTACAAGTTGACATGTGTGGGTTCGGGCTGAAGCTGCCCCGCTGCCTTTTTTCCCCCTCCTCCCCTCCCGCTGTGCAGGACTACTGCTTTGTGTGTGTGTGTGGGGGGGCAGCACTGCAGTCAGCTCCTCTACCCACCCGAGGCTAAAGTTCAACAGACGATCATACTAAGCTTGCTAACTGTTCCACCCTCTGACTGCTGCAGGGGCGTGTCTTAGAGAGAGGCTTTTATACCAGAACACAGC
>NW_013953207.1:92340-95757 GCF_001266775.1 Austrofundulus limnaeus
ATTCCAGTGAAATATATTTATGTTTGTGGTTGTAATGTGACAAAATATGGAAAAGTTCAAGGGGTATGAATACTTTTGCAAACCACTGTATCTCCACCTTAGCTATCCTGTCTTTTTCTTGGAAGCTGAATGTAGAACATCATTTTGCTCATAATACCTGTATCTACAAAAACATTATTATTTGATCATTTTTCCCCCAAGCAAAATAAAAAAACTAACACTAGTTTTCCAACAGTCATATGAGCTGCTAAAACTAACACACACCCACACATTTGTTTGTTTGTTTGTTTGTTTTTTTCCTGTAAAGTTGGAGGTTTTACCCGTCCACATGGATCTGCCAGTAGGCCTGGCGGGTGATGTTGACGTAGTGGAAGTCACCGCTGTAGTATTTGGGGTCAGTTCCTCCCAGCAGCAGTTCCCCGCCGGGCTGAGTCTCAGGGTTCCTGATGAGACATGAAACAAGACTCACATGAAGAACAAAAAGTTTATTTAAAAACACAAGCACAACATATTGGCTTGAATTATAACTTCCTCCCGGGGAATGACATGTTTTACCAACTGAGATCAAAGTCTAAACATTTTTAAAGGCATGGCTCACACTGGGGGAAAGAAATTCCTAAGTATGAATTTTGAACACATTTGACGTCCTTCTTTCTGCGTAATAATTATGGTAAATGGCTTGAAGTTACATAGCACAAGTCCTCAGGGACCCCAAGGCACCTTGCACGTTACACTGGATGAGTTCTTTGTTGAAAACCTTTCACCTGAAGTCTCTTTGAGAAAAGGTTTTCAACAAAGAACTCATCCAGAGAATCTACTCAGTTCTTTTACATATTTCTACCTGGATTACTGAGACACGTCAGGATACACAACATTGTGTTGTCCAAGTTGTAGGAAGACTTTAACCTGCACTATTTAGATCCTCAGGACCAGGAGGGGGAATCTGAAAAGCTTTTCATGCAAACTGTTCTATGCTCAAATTTTATATTTAACATTTTTAGCACAGAACAATAAAATTGATAGATTGACAGTCTTGTCCCTGAAAATGACTTTGTTTTAGTTTGAGGGTTTCAGTGCATGCAGTGATTTAATACTGTTCATTCTTTATATATGATCATTACTTTAAGACTTTTACTCAAATAATAATATTATTATAGAAGACTTTAAATTTTACCAAAGTAATTTTATGTTAAGGTAACTGTACTTTTACTGAAGTATCTCTCTGAGGTACTTTATACAACCCTGGCAGTCAGAGGTGTGGTGCAGAAGGAGGTGGTGTAAACCGGACACATGTGAACAGATCCAGATGTGCTGCTCACTGAAGAGAGGAGCTGTAGAATGATCGGTGCTTTTAACTGCAGTGCCTCTCTGCTGCACCTGGTCTCACAACACAGCAGGTCTTAATGCTCAAATAACAGTTTGAGTCTTCAGACTCACTGTGAACTCACAATGAAACAGTTTCCAGTTTAGAACAGATCAATGTGTGGATGTGCCAAACCTTTCTCCAGCTGAACAGAAACAAACCTAAAGTTATTATCTTTGGACCTAAAGAGGATCTATAGTCAACGCAGAGCTTCAGTTGCTACAGCTGGAAACTAACAGTCAGACTGTAGTCTGGGTGTAGTGATGGACTCTGACCTGAACCTTCAGAGTCACAGAACGACAGTCACAAAGTTGGCCTTCGATCACCTGAAGAACATTTCCAGGATTTATTTCCAGGATTAGAGGACTAATATCTGCAAGACCTTGAGAAACTCATCCATGTGTTTATCTTTAGTCACACTGAACTGGTCTTTGCAGGTCTACCTAAACATCCATCAGACAGCTGATCCAGAACACGGCTGCTCATGTTTTAACTGAAACCAGGAGGATAGAGCACATCAGCCAGTCCTAAAAGTCCACTGTACACTGTCCAAGTACACTGGCTCCCTGAAACTCACAGAATGGACTTTAAAATACTGTTATTCGTTTATAAATCACTTAACAACTTGGCACAATACATTAAAGATCTGCTGTTGTTGTGTCAACCTTCCAGACCTCTTAAGTCTTCTGGTTCTGGTCTGCATCCCCAGAACCAGAACCAAACATGGAGAAGCAGCATTCAGCTTCTATGCTCCACAAATCTGGAACAAACTCCCAGAAAATTTTAAAACAGTTGAAACTCTTGAGTTCCTTTAAATCCAGACTGAAACCCACCTGTTTAGAGCTGCTTATGAAACGTTATAAATGAAACATTAATAAACATTTTGATGACACCTGACAAACTGTAATGTTTCAGTTGTTAACTGTGTTCTATGACTTTGTATTTTTGTGTTTTTATCATGTAAAGCACTTTGAACTGACTTGTTGCTGAAATGTGCTATACAAATAAACTGATTGATAGCTGATTTGTTGTTTTTCCAGATTAACTAAATGTTTGTGAGAAAGGACCATTAGTCCACAGGTTTTATCTTCTGTTGGTAAATCAGTAACGACACATGGACACAACATGAACTCTAACTGTGAAACAGGTTTCATTCACATGAATCAGTGTTAACTTGGTTATTTTTAAAGAAAAACAGTAAAGCTGTGAAGAGTGAAGCAAAAAGTAGGACACCTTTGTCTTGAATCTTTATAAATGCACTTCTCCACAAACTGATACTTTTCAGAAAAGCCAAGTGTCTTTTTAAATCAGTTTGCTAAATTCATCATCTTGTCACATGACCACAGGTTTCACCACTTTCCCTCCATCAGCTGGTTCACCGTCTGAACTTCTGTACAGTTTTTACTGTGATCAGCACCACTGACCACTTCCACTCCCAGACCATTTCACAACTCGTCTTTAGAAGTCCAACACCCACCATGACAGTCCCAAGTGCCCAAACAGGTAATCACTGGAGTAGACTAATAAGTTTTTAACATTTGGACCAGGCAAGGGTTAAAAAAGGTAAATAACCACCCACAGAAACAGCGGAGCACACTGCTAATGAAAGCTGAAGGCTAATGACATTAGAGAAGAAACTAACAGGACAGAGTGTTCTTGATGGAGGACTACAGAAGACGATTAAAGTAGAGAAACTTCCAGTTGTTGGATATCCATCATGATTTATCTGCAAGTGATGAAGAACAAAGTAAAACAGCTAAAGTTGCTGATCAATAAGGAAGTTCTGATCCGTACAAACCAAAGCTCCACCAGAAGACTCATCCATCCTGGATGAACAGTCCTGACCTGAAAACACTGACTGCAGAGATGTACAGTAACTAAATACAAATACTTTGTTACTGTACTTAAGTAGAATTTTTGGGTATCTGTACTTTACTTGAGTAATTATTCTTCAGCCTACTTTTTACTTCTACTCAAATTTTTTTAAAAAAAGGCAAGAAGTAGAAAGTTGTTACTTTTATTTAATTTTTGCTTGTTTTCATTCCAGCTTGTTA
>NW_013953207.1:98103-102322 GCF_001266775.1 Austrofundulus limnaeus
GTCAATTACAGGCCTCTCTCATCTTTTTAAGTGGGAGAACTTGTACAATTGTTGACTGACTAAATACTTATTTTCCCCACTGTAATAACAAAATTAGACTTAATTTAATAAATATGAGAAAGGTTTAGAGTCATATCTGACCTGCACTACAGGAAAAGTGAACAATGACTACGTTATTGGATTTGATATGGTTTTATTTCCTCTTAACTGGTAAATACTGAGTTAACTGAATGTGGATGTGTTGTGTCTGTTGGTTTGTTAATAAATCCACCTGCACACCAGTCTACAGGAGTTACTTCTGTTTAATTCAGCTCTGTCACAAATATAACACCAGCTCTCATATTACTGTCAACTTCCTTAACTGGTAGTGGTATTTCTGGTTTCAGTAACTGGGTGTTTCACAATAAGAGTCCCGTTAAATACAGTCAGAACAAAGCTTTACAGATTAATATTATGTGGATATTGAACAGGTATCTTTAGTCCTCAGGGTTGTTCAGGTGAAAAGCTGACCTGCTGGAAGTCGCTCTCTTCCTGCAGGAGCATGAGTTAAAGCAGTGCTCCCCATCACAAACTGTGCAGCACGTCACTCAGCCAGAGTGGACTGCTGTGTCTCTGCATGTTAGCAGGAAAAGGTTTCAAATACTTTTTCCATGTCTGACTTTCCACAGTTTAGCTGATATAGAGGAAGTGAGTAAGCTAGTTATAATCTTACAGTTAGCAAGTCACGTGCAGCAGTGATCCATTTCTTTTTTCCTTTTATCAAACATGACTTTCAGAACGGAGCGTTATAAAAGCTCCATTTTCTAAACTGGACTTTCACTTGAAGCAGCAGGTAATAATGTAAATAACACCACAGCTGAGACACACGCTCTTCTCAAACAAAGAGAGGCCGTGTGGCTGTCCTGACAGAAACTCATCTTTTTTTCTTTATACTACATGTAGACTCAGATGGGATATTGTGAGCCATGCATGGACTTTAGAATTAAAAGTAGGATCATAAGTTTATTTTAATGACGTGCATCAAGTGAGCTACAGTTTGTGTGAAGACTACTGATATGAGAAATGAAACATAACGTCTGCCAATCAAATGGTGACTAAGCTCCTCTGCAGGATTCAAATAAATGTGAATCTGATTCTGATGAACTGAGTGCCTCACCAGCCATCACTGCCCACCACAAAGTCCAGACCTAAACCCCTAAAAATCACTGAACATAATACAGAAAACTTTGTGAAACTTGTGAAATCGATGTCATAACAAACATATGCTGTAATCAAAGCTCAGGGTGGTCCTACAAAATATTAGAGAGTGACCTTTGGCCAGGCAGTTTCATCTGGTAAACCAATATGAACTTTGTGTAGGAATGCTTTTAGCTAATGGCCAGTGGTGGGCACCAGTCCGCTAAAGCGCAAATCCACTAATTGCGGACCTAAATATTTCAATTGCGCTTTAGCGGTCTTACTAATTTTTATAATTAATAAACAGATTTGCACTTTCTAATATTAAAATGCAGTACCGCTAAATAACTAATTATCTACCAGTCATCATTGTCTTGAACAGCGGAAGGTAAGGCTGTCGATGAATCACAACACGTGATCTATCCAACAGCACCCCTCCCAGATAAACACAGTTGTTGGAAACGTATACATCCTGCTGACTGTTGCTTTCGGTCAGGGTTCTCATTTCCCACAATGCTTTGTGTCTGCTTACGTAGCAGGAAGGCAATGTTTAGGACTCTCTTTCCCAACAAAAACAGTGAACGTTTGTAATCCATACTAAAATTTTTATGTATTGAATTATTTTACTTTACAATAGGAGCTCCTTTTTAAAAAAACAAAATAAAGTTTAAACGCTGGAGCTCAATACTTGACGTAATTGGTCGAAGCAATCAGCCAACGGGGTTACAGACTCAGAAATGATTTAAAGATGTTACGTTGGTGAAGACTGACATCTAGTGGTCAACTGGAGCAACTACATTGAAAACTTTAATTTCTCGTCACAAATCAAATCCGTCACGTACCCAGAATGCATCGCTTCAGTTTTCCAATAAACAGTTTTAAAATTGCTTTATTAATGAAAAATCTACAACATACAAAAGAAAAAGACAAAGAAGCAGCCGAACTAGCAATCCTCAACAACATTTTAATTTTTACACCAGGAGCCCAAGGTCTGATTCAGGAAATCACATCCCAGCATTCGGTGCTTGTAGGCTTAAGCTGTAAATGGGTTCATACACCGCTAGTTGGCAGTGTTGTACATATATTGTACATGAATGTTGCCTGCTAATAAGTGTCAAATTGAACTTGCGCTTTAAAATTAGCTTCTGCTAATTTTTCTATGGCATAAGCGTTTTTGAAGTTGCAGACCTAAATATTTTCATAAGCGCTTTAGAAATTGTGGAGCTAATTTTTGGGTTAGCGCTGCCCACCACTGGTAACGGCTAAAGCTAATCTCACCTGTTTAGGTAGAAAGAGAAGATGTTCTTATCCACTTTCTTCTGGCTCATGATGTTATCAAACACTGGAACCACCCCGTCCACAGAGATCCTGGGGTAAGCCATGCCAAGGATCCCATCAAACTTTGCTGCGATGAAGGTTACACCAGGCTGTTTGATGGCTTCACCGAAGATCTGGTTCGTCACAGAAATATCACCTATCTGAACACACAAATAAGACGAGTTAAACCTTTTTACATCATTTCAGGTGGTCTTGATGAGGACAAGGAGCTCACAGTGCACGTATCCTGACTGAGGTATCCCGACAAACTGCCAGATCCGTACTGGATGGCGAAGGAGGTGCCGTTCTTCACGTACGTACTGGATTTAGCAGCGTTGTATTTGTGGTGAAGCACTGGACAGAGACAACAGGATGTGGATGAGTGCAGCACATCTGTAACAGCAGTGTGGTTTCAGGGCCAACAGGACTTACAGCACGCGATGTCCAGCAGGGAGCAGTGAACAGAAGGAACCCACAGGTTGGACGAGCCCGTGTCAAACACCACCGTGAAGAGCTGAGGTGGAGAGCCCAAACCGATCTCTCCATAATACTGAGCCTGGTTAGAAAGAACAGAGTTTCAGCACTCAGACAAGTGTTTCACTCACACTGACTGGATTTAAAAACCAGAGGAACACCTGGACGAACTCAGAGACGGCTCAGTTTCTCTGAAACAGCACAGCTGCACAGCTCAACTACATCAAAAGGTCACATTTCTACTGAGTCTCATGAATAAGTCAGCTGCTTCTGTTGACCTAAAAACACATTTCTCAACACATTCATAACACAAATCAAACTTTCCTTTCATGTGACTGAAAACTGCAGCTGAGTCAGTTTGTGTCGAGTCATTCTGGCCTCAAGACTTCTTCAAAGCAAAAGAAGAAGTGCAAATTGATTTATTGCTGCTTTTTTTCTTCCTTCTTCCAGTTTTGTCTTACTTCCACATTCTGAGAGGTCGGCTTTATGAGTTACAGAGCAGTTTATGATCAGGCAAGTCCCACAATCACTACCACACAGACTTTAAGACAAACAATTACACGACTGCTCGCCTTTCATGGCAGTAAGAAGCCAGGTTTACATGTAGGGCTGCAACAACTAATCAGTAAAATCTATAAAAAATGATTATTAAAACTTTTGGCTACAAAGTTCATTATGGATTTTTTTGTGTCAGGAGATTTATGATTATATTAATTTATTGATTAATCTTTACTTTGCTGACAGTGTCTGAGTGAAGAGTCTTAACCCAACACTGAAAATAAAACAAGGCATTTATTGAATTATTGTAATCAGCAGCTGTCTGGACTGAAAGTGTTTTTAACATGATCGTCTCTAACATGAAACTGTCCATGGTCAAAGATAAAGACTTCTCTATAACACACTTTCACTTCAGGTTACACTCATGGAGAGAAAATATGAAGACTTTCAAGGACACATTTGTGTAGATTTTTGTGTATTCATTTTTTTTTTTACTGAAGCCATTTGATAAATATTAACTTATTTGTGCATTATAATTTAATATTATAGTAACAGAATTCTCAAACAGCAAACTGTTTTAGTGTGATTTGCTGTCAGTTCAAATTTTCTATTTTGGATTAAACAGGACAGAATTAAAATTGTTTTTTTTTTGTTTTGTTTTCCAATTCATCGATTAATCAAAAAAAAAAAATCAAATGATTAATCTATTATTATAATAACTGTTAGTTGCAGCCCTACTTACACACACACACAC
>NW_013953207.1:102406-106310 GCF_001266775.1 Austrofundulus limnaeus
CACACACACACACACACACACACACACACACACAGAGTTATTTGATCAAATTGAAATGTATTTGGATTAAATAATCCAAATGTATAGTTCATATAGGCACAAAATAATTCAAAATAATTAATCTGATCATGACGAGTGTTTACAGGCACCAGGCTTTTGCCTGGTGCCTGTAAACACTCGTCATGATCAGATTTTATCCAGAACAGAAGTACTGATATGTGTAAAGTTATAAACACTCTACTACTGTGATGAACATAAACGTCTTCTGAGCCCAGAACACTTCAGGTTTTCATACCCGTGGAGGCGTCACTGCAGACGTGTTCCCACACCTTCAACCATCAAAGTGTTTCATCATTTTAAGCTCTTTCAAAGTTTCTAATAAAAATATTGCATCGCTAATCGACCAGTTTTGCTTCCTCGACATATTAGCATCCAGCCAGGTGGTAATACGTCAGGTTGATCTATGGCTCACACACACAGTCAGGTCAGTTTTCCACACATCAGATTAGGTGCTTACACACACGTCATTCAGATCATCAAACACAAACCACCCCTCTCATTCAGAATACAAATTAATGTGGATCAAGCTGAATCAGATCAGAATATTGTGAGGCTTTACATGATGCTTTTTTATTTTGACTGGCCGTTTATTTATTACCCATGTCTGTGTAAACACAGCTAGTGATAAAAGAATGATGAAAGATTTTTGTCTTAATCTTTAAAAACTTAAACCACTTTAAAATAGGAGATAAATAACTTCAAATGTGTTGTCGATATTCATAAAATGTCAAAAAATAAAGAATTATTAAAAACAAAAATATAAAAAAAAATCTTTTGTGTGATAGTTTAAATTAGTATTGTTAAAAACTATTTAGAGCAATGATCCAAGTTATTGATCATTTGGTCATCAGGTGTCCTCATGGCTGAATGTGATCAATGAAGCAAAAAGCTGCTAATCTCATTTGTTCTGTAAAGTGAAGGTAAACAAACAGTCAGCTGATGGGGATCAACAGGCTTACACAGCAGAGGCATCATGTCTTCTCAAAACAAAACTGTTTATTGGTGTTTTTGGAAACATGGTGAATAATTTTGTTTTGTTGGGAGAACTGAGAAAACAGGATGAAACAAATCTTTTTATGATTGCACACAGCTCATTCTCTCAGCAGTAGGGCTGCCACAAACGATTATTTTAATTCGATTATTTATTTGATTAGTCGACTAATCGGATCATACATTAATTGAATATAAAACAGAGCTTATCACGCCAGAATGCAGCTGCTATTATATAACCATGGTTAGATTTTAGCTATATGCTAACTAAAAATAATTGCTGTGGAAGGRAAGTTCTGCTCTGCAGATATTACARAGGTTTCTCTTTCATTTTCTTAAAAWGATCCCACACTTTGAGCTCTGTTGTCAGGTAGCCATGATACCAGAGCCTGTCTGTATAATGTCTTGTGACGTCCACGGCCTACCCCAGTTACCACTACTGTGCATGTGTGTCAACGACAGAAAGGCAGATGTGGCAGTGGAAGGTGTCAAAGCAGTTTGGAGAGAAAAACAAAGTAAAGAACAAAAATAAGAAAACGATTAATCGATTATCAAATTAGTCATCGATTATTTTAATAATCGATTAATCGATTAATCGTGGCAGCCCTATTCAGCAGTGCATTGAAGAAAATGAACTGTGAAAGATTCCCAGTCAGTGGTTTAAAGAGTGCTGCTTACATCGAGGTAGTTCTTGAGAGTTTCTGGAGTGGGGCTGTTACTGGAGGGGAAGCCCAGGTTGTACTTAAGGGAGTGTTTGTTGAGCAGAATCTCCTCGACTCTTCTCCCCGAGTCCGTCAGCTCTCGTCTGATTGAACGGAACTTCTTCAGAGGAATTCTGAAGAGGAAACAAAAAAAAAAAAAAAAACTCAATAAGTTTAAAGTCTTAAACAACACCTCAATGCCAACACAATTTAAATGATCAGAATAGGTCATTCAGATTATTTTTTTAATTTGAACACTCATTGTTTGTCTTTAAAAATACAGCTGGACAAACAGCATGTATTAAAAAATAAAATAAAGAAAGAAACATAAAAAAGAAAGAGAGTGTTTCAGCTTGATTTGTTTGGCCAGAGTCATGTGATCAAAAACGTCCAAAGATTAAAGAAATAAAGTTTTGTCACTGCTTTGGTACCTGACTCAAACATTTATGAGGAAATGAATCACTTGTGCTGGATAATCTGCTCAGATATATATAATGTAATGACTGATAATAGTAGAAACACAAATCATGAAAAAATAAACAATGCTAAATAAGAGATGTGCAGAAGATTAACAGGTATGAGACACAAAAATACTGAATTCCATATTTTAAATAATGTATTCAAAATAACCACAGGGAGGTGGTCTCTAAATAACTGTCCATCATCATACAGCTCGTCTACAACCAGGGATGCATGTTTAATGTTTTGCAGTTCATACTTTTTGGATGTGTTACTTGCTCATTCAGTTCCTTGTGTTTGAATTATACTAATTTCAGCACGATTCATTCAGGTCCTTTGATCGTTTACCAAGGTGATGACATCTGTTGAAAGTTATACTTCAACCTGCTTTTGGTGAACATTTTAGATCAGCAATCATGAATTATTTTGTTGCCATTTCTGGGTTATCTGGAGTTTGTTTGGTAAAAAGGAGGTTGTCATGCATAGAGTGGGTCTAGTAAGCCCAAAACCTTTTTTAATAAATACTGAACAACTGCTCCGAGTCTGTTATCTTAATGTCAGAAGTATACTTCACACAACTAAATCATACCATGGGGTGGCAGCTAAGGAGGGTGCAAATCAAGCAGAGATGAGTATCAAGGTTGTGCACGGCCAAGACTGCAGTTTGACGAGCTGAGCACAGAAATAAGCTGCCATGTTCAAAACCCATTCTTGTTGGTTACCAGCTCACAAAAACTCAGAGCTCGATGGAAAAAAAAAAACACATTTTTTCCTCACAATCCTGAGTCACCAACAAGTCCTGATCAGTTGCTGCTCAGTGAAGGTTTCTCTGAGTCAAATGATGTAAAAACACCCCTGAGCTTCTGTGAAGTGTGTGAGACCAACTTTTCTTCCTGAGAGTGTGTGATGTGTGTGGTGTGCTGACATGTTGATCAGTCCTCCTGAGTTTTACCTGCTGCTCCAAAGTGTCTGAAACAGGCTGACTTTTGTTTTGCAACATCAGAGGTTTAAAAACACATGATTTAAATCCTCTGCAAAATCTCAACTTGTTTTTTTAACCAGTTTCTAAACTTGGCTGCAGGATCATTTTCCTGAGTCAAATGCAAGTTTACTCATTTACACAAAAATGAAAATAGTTTATTTTTATATTCAGTTTCTATCCTGTCTGTTTTCTTCTTGGTCAGTTTAAAGCCGGCTAAACGACCTGAGCTCCTGAGCCGGAGAAAAACACTGATGGTTTTACAGAACCAGGGTTTGTTCACTGAATTATCACAAACCTTTTACATCATCATGTTCACAATGAGCAGTGGATAAAGCGACGTTAATCACCGAAAAGCTTGTGTAAGTTGGATGCTAATGGAGTTAGCACCAGTCTTAGCTTCAGTAACAACAACAACTCTTTCTTTAAACTTACCGAACCACGGCGTCGTTAGTCACAGCCAGCACGGCCAACACGCACAGAAACAAGCTCTTCATTTTGGACCAGATTCAGAACTACAGGCACACAATGACTGCGCACTTCTTCAGCTTGTTGTGGATAAACAGAGCACTTTTATCAGCTGACTGCAGCCGAGCGAGTCACCGTCACGTGCCTGCCTGCCCCGCGCACAGAGGCGGCTCCACAAATGCTTCTTTCCGGTCAGGGTGGCCACTGAAAACCCTGGGGTGGGCGGGGCTAAAGCACTGGCCAAACG
>NW_013953207.1:109700-113744 GCF_001266775.1 Austrofundulus limnaeus
TATGTATGTATGTATGTATGTATGTATGTATGTATGTATGTATGTATGTATGTATGTATGTATGTATGTTTGTTTGTATGTTAACACACCATCCTTGAAAAACATACTGTACAATTAGAGTTTATTAAGTTGTGACATCTTAGAAATGTTTTTAAAAAGAATTTTACTCAAATTAGATACTTGAACACCAAGTATGACCCAAAAATATTAATTAATAAGTTGGAGAAGCAGCTCAAACCTTGTTTCAAAATTAAATGTTGCTGTTAAAAATCATCTGTAAAAACAGAATAATTGCATCAAGTCACTTTTATTCTACCAAGGATATATTAAGGAACATTAAATTTGTTGTCCTGCGAATAGGACAGGATAGAGAATCTGTTCAGGCAAAATAAAAATATATTTGTCTTTTGTCTTTAGGTGACGATTTACGGTTGTGTCCTATTTTGTGGAGTGTTGTGGAAATATTTATTTAACAAGGAACATAATTACATGATCCAAAGTATAAAAGCACTTCATAGTGTGGTCGTCTGAGTTTGTTTCATTAAACAAGAACACACACAGAAATCAACCAAGAGCCATCAGGCTGTCTGTAAAGATCTATGCTTACAGGCAGTTCTAATGACTATCTATTTATACTGTTTCAACATACCGATGCTAGCTTAAACAGACTTCATTTCAGGCCCTGTAACGAGTCAAGATAGAAAAATAACTGATAAATTACAGATCTTGTCCTAGCCAAAACCATCATTAACTGAACAGAAAACACAGTGACCTTAATAAGAACACAAACGTATTTTTCCATCACACAGAGCTTCATCCATTAATATTTTATTTTTATTTAGCTCACTGTTCTTACATTTTGCTGATTTTTACTTGTTGCAGAATGATGACAGCTAAGGCTGCTAATACTGCTAATGCTAATACTGCTAATGCTAAAGCTGCTGAAGATGACATTTAAAGTTTGAATTCAAATTTAAAAATTTTCAGTAGAATTTACACTCAAAAAGTAAACTAAATAAAGAAAATGTGTTAGTGACAATGTTAGCATTTTATTTCACCTCATAGTGAAACATTCTACTTTATTAAATTATAATGTTAAATAACATTTTACTGAATTAGCATGAAGATTATTTTAGAGGAACTTTAACAAGCAGGTAAATGAAAATTATCCTCATTTTTTTATCAACCTCAAAATAATTTATCATGCAATTGTTTGATTTATTGACTATCGTGACAGTACCCCGTGTCCATTACGCCCATGGTCTCAGTGACTCTGTGGTCAGTTCAGTTTACATTGGTTAAATCTTGGAGGCCCTAGTGGCCGCAGGGCCCTAAGTAATCGCGTAGTTCGCTTATGCCTTGGGCCGGCTCTGTTCACAGTGAAAAAGCTCCATTTAGCAGCATTCTCACTGACTACTTTTGCTGGGGCCCAGTTGCACTGGCAAAAGGGAATTTCCCAATTACTAGTCATAAATTTCAACTGGAACGCCCCTCCAGTGGGAATTCCCTGTCGGAAGGGGGAAGAGTTCAGAACTGAAGATAGCAGCAACTCACCACAACTCAGCAGTGAGAACAACTCTTCCTGTATTTATTTCAGATTTAGTCGGTCGTAAACATTACAGTGTTTATAAGAAGACGTGTTGAAGCACTGTTTCTATGCAGGAAATACCAGGAAGAGCTCAGTTAGTGTTTGTTAGCGGTGCTCAGCCGTAGCAACGAGACAAGGAACATGACAATTCATGTTTAGTTGAAGTTAAACCGGAAACGTCACAGTTGATGACAATTGGCCGTATGAAGACCACCGTAACCACCGTAACGCTCATGTGGCCCTCACAAAATTGATCAGGTAGTTTATCCACAGGTAGTTGTTTTCACTGTGTAGGAATGCACAAAGACATTTTCAGCCAGTCTGATAGTCATAATAATGAGCTGCTTAGCATTAGCTTTGATTAGCCTGCTTTATGGCTCAGACTGCAGTGTATTATGGATTATATAGGGCACTACTGTATAGGGATGAAAACTGACAGTGCACATTTTGAACAGCACTTTAAAATGGCTGACTCACAGTGAAGTGCAGCTTATAGTGAGTGATTGAACAGTTTGAACATTAGTTTAACTCTGTTCATACTGATGATGACAGGATCAAAGTCCTGCCACCTTTAAGCTGCTCCAGCCTCAAGAGATCCATCTTAGTGTAGATATTATTACTTTTTATTTAGCCAAACAAAGGGTGCTGGCTTTATTTACCTTTAATGATTCTGTATGAAGGGCAGCAGAGCATTCTGTTTAATCAGGATCATTTATTAAGGCTACATTATTCTGTTTTTCAGCCCCGCCCTCCTTTTTCATCTTTTCGTCCTGTTCCATTATATAAATCTCACACCATGAGTTAAATCCACAGTGTTTGTTTTCCTCATGTAAAATAAGGGGTAAAAAGGGCAGAAAATCCTTATTCATACGTCTGATTGGCTGTTTCCATGGCAGGCAGAGTTACACTGACCCAGTCTTGGCTGAGGAAGACGCATTGCAGCTATTCTGTCAGAGGGAGGGGAGGCGTGTGCTGCATGGGAGCATGCACACAGCATCACATGCTACACCAGCAGCTTAACAGGCTGCTGCTTCTGAGGGCTCTAAATTTAGCACAGAACATGTTCATCCTCAACATCAACAGAGTGCTCTGCTCTGTTACCTGCTCAAAACTAAATACAGAGGCAGATTTAATCTGTGAATCCTTTGTTTACAAGTCAAACATGTAAAGATAAAGTCTCATTTTACTCACACCTAAAAGAACTGATCAGCTGATGAGTCACAATCAGGATCAAATGTCAGCCAAATGAGGCATTTTTACTACATTAAAAGCTGTTTAAAGACTGATCCACAACAGAATCATTTATCTTTTTACAGCCTGAAAGTTTTACTTTTGAAAGGACAGTTGTAGTCTTTTTGATGAAACCTTGTAGATACAGTTACTCACACTCTCCTGATCCAGTTTGAAGTAAACATTGTGAACAAGTCTCAGCTACATCAAGTTGTAGCTACAGACATTGTAATGTAATGTAAGATAATTTGATTAGCTGTGGATCTTTCTGGGACTTTCTGGTTCATGTGATATTTTGCTAACAGACAGTCAGTGCTCAGCCTAATGGTTGCAGAGCTGTTTAATAAGATGAAGATGCTCAGCTTCTACCACAACAAACTTTAGCTCAGTGTCTGTAGAACTGCTGAAGGCATATCTTTGTTGTGTTGACTGTGGTTAATTAGGTGGCAGTCTTGAATCAGGTTGATTTCAAATCATCAGTGGTCGGCAGCACTAATCTAAATATTAATTGCACTAACCCTAAAGCACTAACTCAAATATTTAGGTCCCCTAATTCTGAAGCACTAACTCAAATATTTAGGTCCCCTAACCCTAAAGCACTAACTCAAATATTTAGGTCCCCTAACTCTAAAGCACTAATGCACTGAAAAATTTAGCAAGAGCTAATTCTAAAGCACTAAAATAACCCAGTTGAGACATGAAACATCCTTCAGTCAACATGAGACAATATTTACTGTGTGCAGAATGTTGTCACTTAGTGCCATTAGTGGCCTTCTTTGGTGTTGTGTTCTGTACATACATAGATGACACGACACCAAAGAACCAAAGAGCCGAAGCATCCAAACCATTAAAGGTGATGGGGCACATGACCCCCCATGAACAATAGAGCTAATCAAGCCTATTGTTAGGCAATGGTCTTCTTTTGCATATGACTAACCTGTTTGTCCATGTGGAGGCAGGGCTTATAAGGCTGAGTTCACCTGAAACTCATCAGACTGAAGAAGTCTCTTGGAGGAGAGACGAAACGATTCATTAAAGAAGAACCCATCCAGAGGACCTACTTATTTTTTCTTTTTGAAGGAGAGATCATATTTCTCCAGTTTTAGCTTCTCTCCACTGGCTCCCTGTCAAATTCTGAACAGAATTTAAAGGGCCAATATTATGTGTTTCTCAGGCATAAATTTAAATACTATACCATAATAAAGTATCTATGTCACCTTTAGTTG
>NW_013953207.1:113963-115504 GCF_001266775.1 Austrofundulus limnaeus
GGGGGGTGGGGGTTGCGCATGCGCTACGATGTAGTTTACTTGGCATCTGAAAATACATTTCCTCAAAGGTATTTTTAATCTGAAAAGAGCTTCACTGAGTGAGAACTAACGTTGCAAGCTCAGCAGACAGTTTAAGTTTCACTTTCACTTTGACCCTAAAGCCTGCAGGAGTTATGGGCGGGGTGTGTGGGGAGGGGGTGTGCTCTGCCATGAGGAAGTTTGGCTTAAACACGTCCCAGGGGCATTTCTGGTACCAAAATGCATTTCTGGTCCCCACCTGTCGTTTTGCTCCTCAGCATGTCTTCCTAAAAACGCTGCAGGATTTCTCAAACATCATGAATGAATCAAAGCAAGGCTTTGGGCATGTTTTTTTTGAAAGTATAACATTATAACATGATATAAAACTCAAAAAAGTTGATTTTACATGATATTGCCCCTTACAATCTTACTTCTAACATACAAAGCTCTTAACAACCAAGCTCCATCATATATTAAACATCTTATTGTTCCATACTTTCCTAACAGAGCACTTCACTCTCAGACTGCAGGTTTACTTGTGGTTCCTGGAGTTTCTAAAAGTAGAATGGGAGGCAGAGCTTTCAGTTATCAAGCTCCTCTCTTGTGGATCCAGCCAGTCGAGGCAGATGTCCTCCTGTCCTGAGCCTGGTTCTGGTTCTGTTGGAGGTTTTTTTCTGTTAAAGGGAGTTTTTTTCTCTCCAATGTCACCAATGTGCTGCTCAGGATGGGAGATTGTGATGAATTGATTCAACACAACTGCTGGCTATATAAATAAACGTAACTGAATTGAATTGAATTAGGCATTGTATAATGATCTATCCGTAAGACACTCAGCCATCGAGAATTTTTTTTCACTTTGCAGAATCAGCGGGTGCAAAAGAAAATGAGCTCTCTGACCGTGAGTGGGTGCTCACAGCACCACAGGCTAAATCCAAAACTAAGTCGTTCCACCCACTCCTGCCTCTGGTGCATAACGAAGACATCTGAAGTTTCTGACGGAAGATTTTATGCCAAGTCAGTGCTAAACTGAGCCCACAGCTTCACACACTGAAGTACCAAAAGCTGAGTGTTTATGTCTTTACTCGCAAAGTGGGCATTGCCCCACATATGTCACCATGAGTGAGTCAACACGGTATGATTCCGCCTCATAAACATGGATAAAAATACAAATGTAAAAATGTTGCTTGTGTTGCTTCAATATTTCCAGTTCCAGGTTGCCAAATGCACTATTGTTTTTACTTTTAGATTTTCATTTCGAGGAAAGTTAAAAGACTAAATATTGCTGTTATCTTCAGGCTGTCACTCCTTTAGTCTCTGCTGTTTATAACTTAATTTCCTTCTTCAAAGACATGATTAATGATGATGTGCCTGCATAATAAAATCAGTAAGTTGCCTTTGTCTGAAGGTTATTAATCACAGAATATACAGCAGGTAAAATAAGTATTGAACACGTCAACATTTTTCTCAGTAAATATAATACTAGAGGTGCTAATGACATGAAATTTTCACCAGATGTTGGTAAC
>NW_013953207.1:116749-123310 GCF_001266775.1 Austrofundulus limnaeus
CATTTATGGTTTGATTTCTTTGTATGTATGGGTCACTTGGGTTGTTACCGACATCTGGTGAAAATTTCATGTCATTAGCACCTCTATTAATATATTTACTGAGAAAAATGGTGATGTGTTCAATACTTATTTTACTCGCTGTATAATGACTACAATGAGATTTTACCATAATGTAATTACAACCAAATAAAAGTGGCAATAATTATGGTGACACTTCATCGTTGTCGTGTTTTTAGTGTAATACTGAAACATTGAAATGTTTGTCTTTTCTGAATAGTTCACAGCCACATCTCCATGAATCCCAAATCAGATGAAGATGAGAAGTTTCTGTTTTTCTCCACTTGTAGTTTAACTTCACTCATTTTGTTGCTCAGTTTGGTCATGTTGGAAAGAAACAAACCAAGTAGTGGTGGGGGTATGGTGCTAATGATGATGTTGATGATGAATTAGCTGTGCAATAAAGATTTGTAATGAAGATAATGACTTCACAGCAAAGCAGAGATTTACAGCTAAGTAGGTGAAAAAGTATACATCGTCACAAAAAATACAATTGAGAATGTTATGAATAATATTGACAGTTTGTATAAAATGGCTGGGGTTTTCACAGAAAATTATTAGTTAAGTTCTCAAAAAATCTGCAAATGATTGAGGCTGCAAACTATGAACTGCAACTTCAATTCAGAATAGATGTCCAGTTTTTGTTTTTTATTTAACCTTTTTTGGATTAAAGATTTTGAAATTATAAAAATTACTATGACCATGCTTAACATCTTTTATTTATCTCAAGTTGAACAATGAATGAGTAAAAATCTTTTTTTTTTTCACTAATTACAAAGGGGCCCTTTGTGTGACTGGCCTCTGGGTGAATTTCCAGGTTGCCCTTATGGTATCCAGAACAAAATACAGACTAAAATACAAGGGACTGAGACAGCAGCCTTGTGGGACTATACAACAAGAGATGTGTGACTCCAATTAGCCCTGGGTAAGAAATTAAACTGCATTCATTGGCAAGGCTTCAATCAGGGTTACATGGAGTTGTGGGGAGTGTGGAGCAGAGGCGATTGCTCTAAGACTGCAAAGGAAGCTCAGTTTCCCCTAAAATGTAAAAAAAAAGATCAAATAAACACTGTTGTGTGTACATGTCATTGACTAAAAGTTGAGCGCTAAAACGCGCTCAACTTTTTTTCAGAATCAGCTTCTTATCACTTGTAACGACGCGACTTTCCTCTCCCTCATTCCCGCAGCTTCACCGTGCTTTAACCAGTCGGACGCTGAGCGTCCACAGAGCTCATTAGCGATGCAAAGACTGCAGCGAAACGAGACGAGTCATTGGATAAATACTGGGCTTTGTCCCGCTCATCGGACGCTGAACATCTCTGGGGTCTATGGGACAGGGGGCTGGCCTCGGCTGGCCTGGACACTCAGATTCTGCATGATGATTGGATGATCTGTCGGAGGCTGAATCCATTTTGGTTGACAGCGAAATGAGCAAATCAGCGATCTTTTGGCGTAAACTTTCTGTGGGAGCTTTTTTTAACTTTCGTTTCTGTTCTGAGTTGAACCGGAGACTTTATTAATCCTTTTATCAGCATTTTCTTTGTTAAAAACGACTAGCAACAAATCAAGCTTCTTTCTGGTGGTTTAGCTGCATGTGTTTGGAGACATTTCTATCACTCTTTCTGACTTCTGTCCAGCGGTGCTGCTGAGCCCCTTCACCATCATAAAACACTCACAGACGGACACACTTCACTCTAGCCTCGCGCCAGTAGCAAGCTGCACGTAATGGCTGACAGTTTGAATGTTGTGGACCAGATTTTGTTGAAGCCATTTGATAGTCTTCCTTACAAAGAAAGTCTTCTAGTTAAACAGCAGGGTTGATCAACTCCTCTGATTAATTTGGTGCAAAAGGTGGAGAAATGTAAGATAAAAACAATATTTTATTGATCCCACAGTGGGGAAATAACAGGTCTTTTCAGCTGTCCTGGTATGACAAAGTGAGCTGGCTGCTGTAAAAGACTATAGAATAATCTGGAAAATGATTATAAAAGCATTTGATCAATTAATTCCTCTAAAAAATGATCAAAGCAAACTTTTTAAAGAAATATGAAATTGTTTAATTTGTATTTGTATGAGTCACTGTTTGAGGAATTCAATTTTTTGTTTTGTTTTATTATTTGTTTTATTGTTTGAAATTAATATTTTTTGTAAATAGGAGCGGATATAAGATCTTTATCTTCTGCTGCCTTTCATTTTATTTTATTTGTATTGTTTTGTTTTATGTAATGTTTTGTTTTGTTTTTTAAAATGAAAAAATAAATATTATAAACTGAAAAGGAACGGAGGGTAGAATTTATAAAGTGACACATTTTATGATGTAGGCCGAAACTGAGCTTCCTCTTCTTGAAAGACCAGCATCCGCCACTGGTGTGGAGTGACCTCTTAGGTGCCATTATCGTTGTCCTGCCCTGACCCGTAGGCTGTGCTAAGTTGCCAGAAATGACTGAAAATAATATATAGACGAGACCTTTTTTATACTGCTTCCAACGATATTGTCAGCAGGGTAAAGGGGTCCCCCCCCCCCAAAAAAAAAAAAAAAAAAAAKAACAACAACTAGATACCGCATAGCGGTAACATAATGAGCCCCGCACGCACAAATGCACCAGAACTCACAAGTCTTTTTATTCCTTGGATAGAGCTTCATTAGAGCTAAACAACAAAAGAAATTTGAAGCTTCGGTGTTGAACAGTTTCTGAGTTATAAGTGTTTTTGTGTGTCCTGACACCCCCACTTTGAAAGGAGCAGCCGTTTTTGTGCTATGGTTGACCAAAGATCACTGAAAAAAGACCCCCATCCAAACCACTACAGTTTTGGGATGCACCTGGTAGCATGACATTTATTAGGAATAAAGACGTCTAAGTTCTGGTGCATTTGTGCGTGTGGGGGTCATTATGTTACCGCTATGCGGTATCAAGTTTTGGCAATCTTTGTTCAAGCTGGTGCTCTCTAATTGGACCATGTTGACATTTGTCGGCCTGTGATTGGATGCTCACGATCTGTCGCCGGATGTAAAAACTATACCACTGTTCATTGTTCTGGAGTAGCAACTTGACGGATATCTTTGATCGGGTCTGCCAAGTTGTTGCTCCGCCATTTTATCAAATCACATTGACGGCCACCACGCAGTACACTTTGTTTCATTCACGTGTTTCTGCCTTTTTAATAAATATTTCTACCACACCCTCCTAAAGCTGACAAAAACTACAATAAGAACTTTAACTCACTTTGCACATAATCACTTCCACTGCCCTGAGCAATATTAATTAATCTGTTCCTACCCACAGAGACATTCTACTGCTGGTTAATCTGAACCTTCACTATGGGGTAAGGTTACTCTCAAAAAGAATTGTATGTGTTTTGGCTACATCTGCATTTAATGTGTCTCAAAAAATGTCAATATTTCCTAATCAGGAAGTTCTCGACGCACCAAATAAAAAAGCACTCAGAGAGGATTTCCAGTTCCAACCAAAATGATTTGACTTTACTTACAAAAATAAAAAATAAAACTGAAATATTCTCCAGTTGACTTCCAACAAAATCGAAACAACAAACACTATTCAGTGGTAGAAAAAACTGTTTCACTCCTCACTACTTCCACAAAAGCTCAGACCCAACCAACTCAGCTGTCATTTTCTCCTTAATCACAGTTGACCTGAGGAGGAGTTCCTGAAAAAAAATTATAATAATGTTTTATCTACCATAATCATTAGGCTTATTTTAAAACAACAATAATGTACATAATTTTACATTGTCATTTAAATAATTAATAGGCTCCTACAGTATGCATTGTCTAAATTTGAACATTTAAGTCAATAAATGCACATAAATTTCAGATTTGTATTTGTGTACAATGTAAAACCAAATATGTAATCTATGAAAATACAAAATTAGAAATTATGAATGCAAGTTACAAAGTTACAGCTTTGCAACAATTCAAGTACGAATCACAAATTTACAAGAACAATTCTTCTACCCCGAGGAGCGGTCAAAATAATAGACATAAAAATGGAACACTGAAAAGACTGACTGAAAGTCATACTGTACATGCATGATGGAGACTGCTCTTAACGGTGGCCGAGAGGTGCAAATGCACAGCAAACAGCAAATGCTCTGCAAACAAAAAAATAAACAAATTAATGAAAGAAAAAATGCTGCAAAGTAAAAATTATGCATTCATAAAACCGACTATGTTAGAAAAAATGCAAGTTTAAATTGTTTTAAACATGATTTGTATATACATTTTTGTACATATTCTATACTACGATACATTATACTATATTTATACCAACTAACTTTAGCCTCAAAGATGGCTATTTGTTAGTCAGATTGGTAGAACTCTTTGCTTTGTCCCTAACTTCTCACTGTTCTGCTTCTTCAGGACATGAACTGTTGAGAGATGTGTAGAAACATACAGCTGTAAAAGTTAAAGGGAATTATGATTCAAAGCTGCAGGGATGAAATGTTACACCAGTATGTTTCCTCAGAGGGACGTAACTGCAGGTGATTTGTACCTGCTGCTTTCACTGCAGATGGATAAACACTGATGCAACCTGCAGGTGAGCCTGAGGGAAATAATCAGAGCTAAAATGAGCCCGTGGCTCGATCTGCAGCCGTTTATAAGAGCTGCTACCTGGGTGGTTTCTGCAGCTTTTACTCTTAACATTCCATACTGTATGACTCCAAACATATACATGAATATACAACAAGAGATGTGTGACTTAATATAACTAGACTTTATTTAAATAGTTTATAAATATCTAAATCTATCTAAAGTTGGTTTGGCAGGTCTGTTAAAACAACTAGGCAGGTTTTATCTTTTATCTTCTTTTAGGCATATTTATCTTTGTTTAAATTGAGTTGGAAAAAAAATTTAAGTGCCTGTAATTAAGCATTCTAGGAGTTAAATAAATGATTTTCATTTAATAATCAGTTGTGGTACGTTATAGTTTTGGAGAATCATCATTACATTTGACTGAAAGGGTACTAGTGGAATGACAAAATGGCACAGGTCTAAAAATTTTGGGAACCACTGGTCTAAAGTCCTGAAACATTTCAGTTCTTTCAGGACCTTGGACAGTTCCTTCAGTCCTCCACACTGTCTAAAGTCCTGAAACATTTCAGCATTTTCAGGACTGTTACATGTCTGGCAGATTGTTTTCCTCCTCCTCTTTCCCTCTTCTCTCTTTTCAGGTTCAGTTTGCAGGCTGGAGCCAATTTGGATCTTTAAAAGCTGATTGGATGGAAAAGTTTGAACCGATCAACCAGGACTCCACCACACCCTATTTAAGAAGCTCACCTGGAGGACTGTGCTGACTTCTTCTCCTCCCTGCTGCTCCTGTGGAGCCTGCTCCATTGTTTAAAGGTTTGTGGTGGGAGTTAAGATGACTAGGTAAGTTTGAGGTACCCTGTGCATTTTTTTTGCATCACGTAGGTAATTTTTTGTTAAAAACACTAGGTAAGTAGGTTGGTGCCACCCATGTAATGTTTTGGTGAGAGCTTTTTTTAGAGAAGTTTATCAGGGTGTTTTTCTTTCATCGTTTTCTATTTAGACCAGAGTGTAAACAGGCCCTGTTTTGTTTTGCTTGTTTCTTTTGTTTGGCACCACACCTAATGGTCCCTTTCTCCCCCACAGTTTGTGCAGCCTTTTGGAGCAGAATAAAGAAAATAAAACTTTTTGTACACCTTTGCAATGACTCTTGTCTATTTATTGTGGTTGTCATGTTGCTGGCCCTTGTTCAAAGAAAGGGGTCGTAACAAGGACCTTGGACAGTTCCTTGGTCGTAACAAGGACCTTGGACAGTTCCTTCAGCCCTTCACACTGTCTAATGTCCTGAAACATTTTAGCACTTTCAGGACCTTGGACAGTTCCTCCATTCCTTGACACTTTCAAAGCAGTGATTCCCAACCAGGGGTACATGTACCCCTTGGGGTATGCGAGCATATTACAGGGGGTACGTGGAAAAAATTTCCAGGTCTGTAAAAACATTAAAGATAGGACTGAGATATGTAGGGCCTTATGATTTCCGCAATGCAGAAATTGCAGATGGAATCATGGAATTAACACAAAATGGAATCCAGTATAAAATGTGGAATCTCATAGAATTTGCGCATTTGCTTGAGTTTCTGTCATGATCTGTGTTTATTTTCTTAGTTTTCTAGTGTTTTTCAGTGTTCCCCAGTGTGTCACAGCTCAGCTGCTCCCTGTCTGTCTGATAGTCACCCTCGTGTTTCTCCTCAGGTGTTTTGTGTTCAGTAATAATTTTTCTGTGTATTTAAGCCCTGTCCTGTCTCTGTCTTTCGTCGGATCATTGTTGTGTTTTGGTTCCTTGTGCTTCGTTCCCCTCGTGCCTGATCATCTTGTGAAATTGTAAGTTTGCTGCCAGCAGCCCTCTTTTTGTTCATTATTAAAGTTTTTTGTTACATTTTGAAACCTTGCCTGCGCCCTGGATCAGTTCCTTGCCAAAACCCTTCAGAATGATCCGACCACGTACCCAGCCTGCAGGT
>NW_013953207.1:124933-132830 GCF_001266775.1 Austrofundulus limnaeus
GTGTTTTGGTCCCTTGTGCTTCGTTCCCCTCGTGCCTGATCATCTTGAGTATTTGTAAGTTTGCTGCCAGCAGCCCTCTTTTTGTTCATTATTAAAGTTTTTTGTTACATTTTGAAACCTTGCCTGCGCCCTGGATCAGTTCCTTGCCAAAACCTTTCAGTTTCTGATGTATTTTGGACACTGCTGCTTCCTTCACCTGCCATTACCTGCTTTATTTAATTAATTACTTATTCACATTCAAGGCAACATTTTTATCTTTATGAAAGATCTTTAATTTAATCCTTAATTTGAGTAGAAAAAAATAAAATGCCTGAGAATTAAATGTTCTAGGGAGTTAAATGATGTTCATTTAATAATCAGTTGTATTACATTATTGTTTTGGAGAATCATCATTACGTTGAATTTAAGGGGTACTAGTGGTATTTTAGGAAAAATGTGTTGTTCAAAATGGTATGTCCGTATAAACAGGAATCCACTTGGATTTCTTCTTTAAACTTTATTCTCAATCTTCTGACTCCAATCAGATACAGCACTCAGCAGGCCTCAGTAAGACCTTGGGCTGAATCAAAACAAAACACAGGAGCTCTGCTCTGAGCAGAGACTCTGCAACACACTAACAGCATCTTTCTACTAAAATAATGAATTGACCTTATAATGTTCATCTCTTCCTGGTTACACCCCTGGAGGTGTTACCTTTTACGTCAGACATAAAACATAACTCATTTTTGTTTAGGCTAAAAGAAAGAACACATGATAAGACACACAGCAACACTTATTCTGTTTAAACTTAAGGGCTGAAATGATCAGAACATATAAAATACAATTCAGTTTATCAGTTACAAAATTTCCTTCAGGATGACAAAATGGCTCAGGGGGTACACAAGTCTAAAAAGGTTGGGAACCACTGCAGGAGGTGACAATACATTGACAATATATGAACCCAAATACAGCTGTGGATTGTCAATGATAAGTCTAAAGAGAGCTACATGGTAATATGTGACTCATGTTGTCTGTTGAACAATGTTCATGGGTTGACTGGGTTTATTTAGTGCTTTAGAATTAGCTTTTGCTAAAACTTTCAGTGCATTAGTGCTTTAGAATTAGGAGACCTAAATATTTGAGTTAGTGTCCTGATGCATCTCAGTAATCCAGGTAAAAAAAATTATTTGAGTTAGTGTTTTAGGGCTAGTGGAACTAATTTTTAGATTAGTGCTGCCCACCACTGCTGATTAGACAGCATGATTATTGCACAGGTATGTCTTAGGCTGGCCACATTAAAAGGCCGCTCTGAAATGTGCTGTTTTATCACACAGC
Organism: Austrofundulus limnaeus; assembly: GCF_001266775.1. Lineage (NCBI taxonomy): Eukaryota > Metazoa > Chordata > Actinopteri > Cyprinodontiformes > Rivulidae > Austrofundulus > Austrofundulus limnaeus. Next base: position 126,248 of record NW_013953207.1, read on the forward strand.
ACAAAGACACAGATGTCACAAGTTTTGAGGGAGTGTGTAATTGGCATGATGACTGCAGGGATGTCAACCAGAGCTGTTCCCCATGAATTGAATGTTCATTCCTCTACCAGAAGCCTAACACAAATTTACACAAATTTCTGAACAATATTTGGAAGAAGCAGGTTTGTTGTGTTCATAAAAGAAGTCTTAGGTCTTTGAGTTCAGCTCATGAAAAACACTGCATTTGTATTTGTCTTCAGTGTAGCAACTATTTGATTAACAGCAAGTACAACTGATCTGTGTCACAATTTTTTGTAATATTTTTACAATAAGTTAATACAATTGATAATTATGTCAGTTTCATTCAACAAACATGTAAAACAGCAATATAATAATTAAAGATGATCTAAACCAAACCTGAAGTCAGTCAGTAACTTACACTTTTTAGCTATTTGAAAATAATGATTTCAAAAAGTAGTAAAATATATTTACTAGGGCTGTGCATGGACATCAGTTTATTGCTATTATCAAAAATTATATTACAGTATATTGATTTTTTTTCTTTTAATATTGATATACCCGCCAACCCTTAGGGGGCAGTATAACAATGCTTGATTCCTGTTCAGAGTGAGGAACAAGCTGTAAGTGAGATTGATGAGTAAGCAAAATGTCCTGCATTTGTGTTGAATTGTAGCATGATTCAGCAGAGCTTCGTTCTGTAAAACAATATATGCTACACAAACTGCTAACCAGTTGAATAATTACCAGTGATTACATCAGATTTGTGATATTAATTTTAAACTGTGACCTTATTAACTTCAGTTCTGGTCAGATCACATCCACATTGAGGTAAATAAGATCAAATCTGTTCACTCGTGAAACTAAATGTTTGTTTCTCTTTTGCTGGTAAATCCACACAGCTCTCTGACAGTTTAAAACATGATATAGCTGATACTCTAAAATATTTATAATAATTTTGTTAATACTGTCAGTAATTCAGAGGTTACCAGGGGTCTGCAACCTTTACTATCAAAAGAGCCATTTTTGTAACTTGCCTCACTAATAAACTGTATCCAGAGCTGCAAAACAAGCTACAACTGTAATAATCAACTGGTGGTCCGTGGGCCTTTTCGAAGCCTTTTCGGGAAAGTTTGCTGTCAGTGGAGGTGACATTATAAAACTAAAAAATGTATTGTGTATGTTATCATTTATTGTTGTTTTAAACATATGGACAAATGATAAGACCAGATTCATGTAACCAAGAAAAATATTGTATATAGTTTATACTGAATTTCATAAAAACTAGTACAACTGAATTATTCAGACATATTTTTTTCTAATTCTTATTATGTAGTCTTCAAATTCTTCAAGGGTAACACTGATGGATTTGAAAGAAAGATCATAAAAAAGAAGTTGGATTTTTTTTAAGTAAACAACAGGCTAGCATGAGCTAACGTGTTTTACTTTTTGTATCAGTATTATTGATCACATATTTGCACGCAAATTGATTTTGGTTGTGAGTATCAAAAACAAAAAAAAACTATTCTGTTATGTTTAGCAACACTTTCAAAGAGCCACTGCAGAGAGTCCAAAGAACCACATGTGGCCCCAGAGCTGCAGGTTGCAGACCCCTGGGTTAGACAATGAAAGTGAAACACCTGGTTTTAGACCATAACATCTCTTTCAGACAGCTTCCTGTTGTGTCCACAGTTAATCCTGTTGCATGTGGTTGGTCCTTCTTGGTGGTATGCTGACATTACCCTGGATACTGTGGCTCTTGATAACATCACAAAGACTTGCTGTCTTGGTCACAGATGCTCCAGCAAGACGTGCACCAACAATTTGTCCTCTTTTGAACTCTGGTATGTCACCCATAATGTTGTGTGTATTGTAATATTTTGAGCCAAACTGTGCTCTTACCCTGCTAARTGAACCTTCACTCTGCTCTTACTGGTGCAATGTGCAATTAATGAAGACTGGCCACCAGGCTGGTCCAATTTAGCCATGAAACCTCCCACACTAAAATGACAGGTGTTTCAGTTTCATTGACTGTAGTTTTTACACCTTTTCAGCCCTTATTGTTTGCTATGTTGCCAAAATGTACAGTAATGTAAATCCAGACTTGTCTGTTCTGGTCAGTGCTGAAGCTTCTAGATCACATGGTCATGTGATCTAAACTCACTCCTGCTGTTCTATAGATCCTCCATGCTGGTGTCCGGTCTATTCCCACCCTGCTGAGCTCAGCACTTATACTGCATAATGATTCACAGAGCACTGAAAAGTGTGTGTATGTTCTAGATTTGTGTTTGTCTGTAGGAGATTCTAACAGCAGGAAGAATAAGATGTGTCCACTGAAGTTATGAACAGACAGAATCTGAGATGTTTTTCTCACAAAGTCAGCGATGACCTCAGTCCGCCTGAAAGACGACACCAAATCAAGGGCATATGCAAAATGCTACCAGCTCGAAAAGCAGAGCACAAAAGGTTCAGTGAACTAACAGCATCATGTAGTAAATGTATTTTTATAGAGAGTATTTAAAACACCAAGGTCATTTCTTGTTTTGAGAAAAACTGGACAATTTCTGAGTTAATTTTAACCCAACAGAAGAGAGAATGTGTGATCATGTTAATTTGAGTGAAAATATGAGAAAAAGAAATCAGGTCAATCAAATCATTTTGTCTAGTTTTTTTTTCTATTTTGTTGAGAAAAGATGGAGTTATACCTGACTGCAGGGTTTGTGTGTGTGTGCATGTAAATGTGTATCTAGATTGGACCATAAACAGAGCCCAGCCTGCTCGATCCGCCCTGCTGCCGTCAGCCCCCTGGTCAGTTTGTAATGCAGGGGGTGGGCTGCCGTTTAGTTTAAGATCCTTTTCTCTTGTTTTAAAGATGAGAATTTGTATTTTGTTTAACTTTATTTTTATAATAAGATCATCTCTGTTATTTTGGTCTGGGCTGATGCTGATAAAACATTTTGTAAAATACTCCTGAATAAATGACAGTTCTTCAGTTTAATCATAATCCTGACTGTGGCTGGTTGAGTCGTTCAGAAGGTGGAACACCTTCATGTTTTGGCCTCTCACCAGGGATTACAGCTGTTTTGATCAAACTTTGTAAACAATGCATGTCAAGTCTCGCACCATATTTCAAGGTGTTTTTACTTTAAGAATGTGTTGAAGATGGTTTTCAGCTACAACCACACCAAACCCATTGGCCACCCTGCTGTACACACCCCTTCCACAGTGAAACAACATTTAGGGGTGTAATAATCTTCCTCAACAGTTGGTGGCAGTGTTTAACAGTTTGAAACATCACCAAGCTCTATCACTGAAGAAGAGTAATGACAAGGAAGTGATGGTTTTATTTAGGTGTCAGCTTTTGGACTTATGGTGACAATTTTGTTTTTTGTTTGCTTTGTTTTGTTTTGTCACCATAACACAGTGTCATTTATGTTATGAAGGCTGCATGATGCTCTGTGTTTGGTTCTGAGTAGACCTATCACTAAATCAGAAATAGTGGAATGCCCCCTAAATTCACTGTTGGTGGTTATCAATATTGCACCTGTTCATTGGGTAAAATTATTAATATTAGTTTTAAACATGCAGTTGAGGGTCGTCATTATTTGACACAGTGGCATGTGTTACAATTAAAAATAAATCAATAAACAAAATAGAAAGCACCCCTAAAGTCATTAGATATGATTAATGGTGTCACATTTATTAATCTTATCTCAGCTAAATCAGTGAGTTTAAAAACAGGATGATGGAACTAGTTTAATAAAAAATCTGTCTCTGAAATAATTAAATCAAGTGTTAATTTAAGTAGGTAAAAGTATGTTTAACAACCTGGTAAAATACACCAGAACGCAGGAAATGGCATCTATTTTGTCCAAAAAAAATTTCTGGGGGAGGACCCCTAGACCCCCCAACAGTGTGTCCCCCCACTTTTAAAATGGTTCTGACGCCGATGTTTATAAGGTACTCACTGCCTGTATAAGAACATAAGGAAATGACTAAAACACAAGATCTGCAGAAACTTTCAAGTAAAAAAAATCATGTATTGTTCCTGGCCACCGCTGTGTGAGTAGTGGTCCCAGTCTGGCCACCCCTGGGATAAATGTCTGGCTTTGCCACTGTTCTGACCACCTCAGCTCATAAACAGAGGAGGAGGTGGGAGCAGAGACACTCCCATCTGTGGCACCTCGTGAGAACAATCAAAGTCAAACGTTACTCTCTGGCTCCTGAAGATGAGCTGCTGTAGTGACCGACAGCTTCAGGGACCAACGGGTTCCTTAAATTAAACAAAGAGTGGGACTCCCTTCAGATTTAAACTTTCAGTGACCTTTTATTCTCTGACCCACAAGCTCCTCCCACCCTCAGTAATACTGTGTACTGTAGTATTTTCTAAAGTTTAATGATCAAAACTGTCCAACCCTAAAAAACTGTGTAGTAATAGTGTGAACACGTCACACAATTGAGATCGTTTTATTTTTTTGTACATTCCACAATTTTGGTGCTATTTCAACAATTTGTATATAAAACATTCAGCTCATTTATATGAGGGCTGCTATAACTTTTGGTATTTCAGCTTTTTATACTTTTTTAGCTATTTCACTTTTTGTAGCCACTTTTTTGCCTTTGCAAATGAATGGAGCTGTTTTCAACATCCTTAAAATTCTTCAAAATGTTTAAATCTTTACAGCACCTTTCACATTTTGTTCTGCTTATGCTCCTTTTCATGTTCTGAGGTACAGAAGTGTGACACGCAGAAGCTCCAGATACAAAAACTCATTTTCCCCAAGTGCCATCAGACTTTTAAACAGCTGAAAGTGACAATCTTCTGACTATTATTATTGCACATCAGACTGTTACCTGTTGCACATTTGCACATCACACTTTAAAACAGATTGTACAGTTCCCTTCTTGTTGTCATTATTATATTCCCTTCTGATGTTATTATCCTTAGTTCAGTCTCTTCTTTTTATCTAATCAACATTGTTTGTGTCCTTTCAGTCATGATTCGTTTCTTTTGTTAATATGGTTATCTTTCGGCATTCAAAATGGACGACAAAGTAAGAATTTCATTGCTCAGGGAAACATGTTTTCATCTGTGCATGTGACATTAAACACTTTGAATCTTGAATCTTTTGAATCTTGAATCTTCTTATGCTAATAGTAGCTTTTTTGCAAATTTCAGTTTTTTCTGCTATTTCAGCTAAAATTCTTCTTCTTTCTGCTATTCTGCTTTTTTTTCTGCTACTTTGTGCTATTTAGATGCTTTCTGCTATATTCAGCTGTTTGCTGAAATTTTAGCTAATATTTAGCTACTATTAGCTAAAGTTAGCTTTTCCAAGCTACATACACATTTTTTGTGGCTATTACAGTTTTCTTCAGCTAAGTTCAGCAAACTTGCGCCCCTTATGCTTCCTTAGGATGATTAAATAATTTCCTGGAATAAAAATCCACAGCTGTTGCAAACGTTGTCTTTTCTGTGATGAAAGACTGAAACTGAATGAATTCTGTCATCAGTTTAGTGAAATGCTACAAGCTAAATGCTTCTGGAACGGACTGGGCCGCCACAGCCATCCTCACACACTCTGATGTGGTATGGCGGCCATCTTGAATTAAACTGTCATGAAAGGCAGCAGACAAGACTACTTTTCATCTGTTGTTGCTAGATTTCACAGATCTGTTGATGTTTTTATTTTTAATTTTGTGATTTATTTTGTGAGCAGCACTTTATTTAACCTTAGTCGTTTTAAATGTTCTTTAAATATAATAAAAATGGAAAACTTCACACCTGAACAATGTTTTCAGTATTTCGGCTTTAAAGCTTTATGGTTTAATATGACACCACCCAAGTTGATTATTGATTAATTGTTTTGTCTTAGGGAGTTCTTGTTATTTCAAGAATTAAATATCAGAACAAATAAATTACTACACAATATTGCCGGGTCCTGGAGTGTGCATGGGAGTTCGCCCAACCGGTCTACATGTGTTTTGTGGACTTGGAGAAGGCGTTCGACCGTGTCCCAAGGGGAGCCTTGTGGGGGGTTCTCCGGGAGTATGGGGTACTGGGCCATTTGATACGGGCTGTCAGGTCCTTGTACGACCGGTGTCAGAGTCTGGTCCGCATTGCCGGCAGTAAGTCGGGCTCGTTTCCGATGAGAGTTGGACTCTGCCAAGGCTGCCCTTTGTCACCGATTCTGTTCATTACTTTCATGGACAGAATTTCTAGGCGCAGCCGAGGTGTTGAGGGGATCCGTTTTGGTGGTCTTAGGATCGCATCTCTGCTTTTTGCGGATGATGTGGTCCTGTTGGCCTCATCGGAGCGAGATCTGCAGCTCTCGCTGGGGCGGTTCGCAGCCGAGTGCGAAGCGGCCGGGATGAGGCTCAGTGCCTCCAAATCCGAGGCCATGGTCTTGAGCCGGAAAAGGGCAGAGTGCCTTCTCCGGGTCAGGGGGGTCGCCCTGTCTCAAGTGGAGGAGTTTATGTTTTCTTGTTTCTTGTTTTTAGTTTTCTTGTTCACGAATGGGGGAAGAACAGAGCGGGAGATTGACAGGCGGATTGGCGCAGCGTCTGCTGAAAAGCGGGCGCTGTACCA
>NW_013953207.1:134205-136157 GCF_001266775.1 Austrofundulus limnaeus
TATATATACATGAAAATTGTTTCGTATAGCAATGGTAAACTTTAAATTTATGATTAAATGCAACAAAATAAATTTAAAAGGTGAAAGATAACAATTGTCCTGCCAATGACCTGTTGAAGTAACTGAGCAGTTTAGTTGGATAGTTCAGTATTAATGTCTGAAAATAAGCTGCTTTAAATCCAGCATCAAACATAAACTAAATCTGACAAAATGAAGCTACTCACTAGAAACCCATCAGTGGGTAAAAATTTATTTGTTTTACTTTTAATAATATTTCTGTATATATTTCAGATTTAGTCATACACTTAGTTTTTTTATCAGTGTTTAAAAGAAGACGTGTTAAAATTCTGTTTAGTCAAAGTTAAACATAAAACATCAAAGTTCATTACAACTGTCCCTTCGAGGGCCATCATAACGCTCATGTGGCCCTCGGTGAAAATGAGTTTGACACCTCTGCTATAGCAGGAGGCAAGGCGGGTGAAGTGCCTTGCCCAAGGACACAAATGACGCAAATGGAACAGGGGATCGAACCAGCAACCTACCGGTTACATGATGACTCCCCTAACTGCTCAGCCACAGGAGGAGTAAAGGAAGTCTTTTTTTTTTTGTAAACAGGGGTCCTCTGCCCAGTTGTCCCCCTCCTACAGTGCTGTTACTGTGAGCATGGCCCAGCCCTCTGTGAACATCAGGGATGATCAGAGTTCTAACCATCATCACACTGATGGTCTTCTTTTCACACTGATGGTCTTCTTTTCACACTGATGGTCTTCTTTTCACACTGATGNTCTTCTTTTCACACTGATGGTCTTCTTTTCACACTGATGGTCTTCTTTTACATGTGAACAGTTTTGATTGTCATTGTTAAACTTGTTTGTCCACCATGTGGAGGCAGTGCTTATCAGGCTGAGTTCACCTGAAACTCCTCAGACTGTCCTGATTTGTGTGTCTTTGCTTTAGTTTTCTAGTGTTTCAATGTTGCCCTGTGTATCTCTGCCCTGCCCCAGCCCCCCCCATGCTTACCTTTCCTCTTGTGTCTCCTCCGGGTGTTTCTTGTTGTCCTTAATTTGTTTGCCTTTATATTCTGTGTTCAGTCTGTGTCCGATCATTGTACTGTGCTGTCCTCTGTGTTCCGCCTGCACCCTGGGTCATTCCGCCTGTGAACCTCACACAGACTGAAGAAGTCTCTTGGAGACAAATCATTTCAACAAACCGAACCTGTCCAGAGGACCTGACTCATCATGTTTTCTACCCATTCAGATGCCTCAGGACGTCTTTATCTCTAAATTTTCAGAAAAAGCTGATATATGTTTGTTAGTCCTCATCATTTAAAAGCAGTAATATGAAAGTGAATTTTTGCAAACACACTCAAACAGCAGCTGCTGTGTGCAGCAGAGACAAACTAAAATAGACTTTGACCCCACAACAGACCCCAAACCAAAACATTTGACTAATCACAGAAAATCAAACAAAATTCAGCATCTTTTTATTCCCTTTGTGCTCACAGGCTATCAGAGTTAAAGGCTGAGGTAAGGCATCAAAAGAGGAACAAACAGGCAAAATAACAGTAAGTGAGTTTATTTATAGTGTTCAGGGAAATGGGAACCTCTGGACCTGGAGACAGAGTAATGGTTAACTGGTTTCCTGCAGAGTTTGAGTATTTTCAGAGAGATTGTTTGTAGGCTTACTTCCTTCTGAAGAGCGATCAGCATGGGACAACAGGTAAGGAACTTCAGAGCTTTCAGAGGATCCAGCAGGTCAGGAGGTTTTCAGGTGAGTTCAGGCAGCAGAGGAGAATGGGCCCAGGAGAAGACCTGGCAGGTAAGGTGGGCAGGACGTGGCAGCAGGTAAGTAAAGATCTCAGGAGGACTTCAAAAACAGGAGCTTCTTGAAAAAACAAGGTAATTTTCAGGAATCCAGGCTGTGAACACTAGCAATGGCAGGCAGTGCTGGCT
>NW_013953207.1:136167-138414 GCF_001266775.1 Austrofundulus limnaeus
GATGAACAGCATGTCATGAAAACCTAGGTCATTAAAGGATGTCATGAATTACTGGCTTAAACATAAAAGTATTAGATCCTTTACAGATCCTAATTGTAAACTCGTAAGGTAAATTAAGGTTACAAGGTGGTCAAAATGACTCCTTATGGTTGTTCTTGTGTTAAATCTCCCGCTTCTCCTGCAGCTTCACATTTTTATAAAATTAAAGTAGAAATGTAGCCTGTGTGTTTTCAGCATCACAAATGTGAACAGGAGTTATGAAAGGGTGACAATCAGTGCTGGCTCTAGTTATTTTGGTGCACAAGGCGATTTGAAGTGCCCCCCCCCACTAACTATGTCCCACCCACCTCAATTTGAACCCCTAAAAACAAGTTTGACAGTGTAAGGTACTATGGCAAACTTAGATTTATTTGCTTTCCCAGAAAGCAAATAAATAACAACACACATGTCAGCTTGTAAGGATTGCCTGTAAGTTATAAGGATTTTACGTCATTTTGCAGGTACACGGACGTATAGAGAAATCTTACGGATTATTTTTCAAAACCTCATTTTCAAATTTATCTAACATGTCAGAGCCTGCAGGATGATTTAAAAAACAGTAAATAACATTGAATAGCCATCATCCAACCTGTTCTGCCAGTAGAATTAAATTTTGAACTTCATTATAGTTTTTTAAGACAAAGCTAATTGAAAGGGGCGCTTAGCAGAGTTACAACCAGGGATTACAAATAATTACTTTTTTCTTCTGCAGTTCGGCGCCCCCTCCAGCAGATGCCAAGAGCCGGCTCTGATGGTAGGTGATGCTCCAGCAGAGGTCTGGGCCACACTAAGGTCCTTATAAAGTTCCTGATGTCATCCCCGAGAGTTTGCAGCTGTGTCAAGACTGACCACTGTCACACAGGCACCAAGATAACTGAAGAACAGTGTGAAGCATCAATAAGCAAAAAACAATTAGAAACCAGGTTAGAAAGAACAAGCTTCACACAGCACTGTCAAACTGAACTTCAGTGTCTGAATCCCAGCTTTAATGTCTGGACAAACCTTTTTGTTCCTGAAATAACATCAGCGCTTCATGCTGAAAACAACAGTCTTTGATACAGAGATGGATCTTGAGGTTTTTTAAATAAATCTGATGTCAGTGACAGTCACTGGAGGAACATAAGTGTTGTTTTAAAAATGGAATCTCTCAGGCTCAGTGGACAGTTTGTTTCAGTCTCCTCTGTGAGTGTCCCCCTTCACTACATCTTCTAATGTCAGTGGGTTTTTTTAAAGTGACCATGTTCGTTGGGACTTAGTAATCCCTTCTGTCCAAATCACCTCAGCCTTGTTTTGCCAACTTTGTCTCCAAACCTGCCTTGTCCCTCTGATGGACTTATTTCTCATCCAGAACATTTTGGTTCATTCAGAACATCTTTGTCTCCAAAGCCAGCAGGCCTCACTCGGTCATAAACCTTGTGTTTCAGTCCTGCAGGTAATTCTGTCACCTCAACCCTGAACACCTCCACCCTGTCTGCCCTCTCTTCTCCAGCAGGTGCTTTCCAGTTCCTCCACTCTTCACAGCTCCACCTGCCTCCCTCTCATCACACACAGGGATTCTGTCTGGCTTCTGCACACTTTCATTCCTCCTCTCTCCAGAACTTACCTCCACCTCTCCAGTCTCACCTGCTGTTTGGATTTATTTTTTTTATATTCACAAGAAACAAAAAGGAATTCAAATTTGGTGTCAACAATGAAATAGTTTGTCAGCACCTGTTCTTAGCTCTTAGCTGCAGGAAGCCACTGACGCCAGTGAACAGTGGAGTGTATTTTATTAGGATATGGATCAGACTAATGGAGGCAGTGAGCACTAAACATGGATTTAAAATGCAACCAGTGCATTATCTCGTCTTTAAAGGAAGGCTAATAAAACAGTATTTTGATCCAAGCAGCGAGCATCTTCTACCTTTCTTCAGGAATAAAATGTTTTCCTAGCAGAGACAGCTCAATAAAAAGAGGTTGATGGTTCAATTCTAGCTTTAACAATCACAGGTCCAAATATTCCCAGGCCAGACTCTGGACTGTGGACCCAGTCTGAGAAGTGGTGAGTTGACTGGTCTAAAAATTACTGTTTCCATCAAAGTATTTTGTCACAGAGTGAAAGGCTCTCAGGGGGTTAGTTACTGCCTCGTGTGGAGGAGTTATATAAATAAATAAATAAATAAATAAATAAATAAATAAATAAATATACTGTATATATACTATATATAC
>NW_013953207.1:138666-140002 GCF_001266775.1 Austrofundulus limnaeus
TATATATACTGTATATACAGTATATACTGTATATTTATTCTTTATAAGGCCATCAAGATCACAGATCACTTTTTCTACCAGCATTTTTAATAGGGATGCACCGATACCAGATTTTTGAAAACCGAGTACGGGTACAAGTACTTACATTAAAGTACTTGCCGATACCAAGTACCGATACAAGTACCAAAAAATCTCCTTAAAACTCCTTATAATTAACTTAAACTGTTCATTTTGATTAGGCACTTCAAACATAAATAAACAAAGTACATTACTATTTGCTTAAAACCATTTTACTGTCATATAACCATACTATGACAGCATGTACAAAAAAATAAATAAAAAACCTAACCAAATAGTTTTTTTTACATTTGAACACTTTCTGAATCTTAAACAACTTTGCCCTATCTTTCACCTAAACATAAATTAAATTAACAGTACAAAATTAAAACAATAACTGAGCAAATGATAGTACATATCTGTAAAGTATGTCCAAACTTGTACAAAAAAATAAAATGTTTTACATTTGAATTCTTACAGAATCTTTAGTCTATGCACAAACTGAGCAAAATGAAGCTGGTATCGGGTCCTGTAGTATCGCAGCACTTTTATAAGTACGAGTATGAGTTAACGCACATGGTATCGGACCGATACCCAATACTGGTATTGATATCAGTGCATCCCTAATTTTTACAATTACTTGTACAAAATGTCTCGATATCCAGATCTAATCACAGTACCATACTGAGACTGACATTAGTGTCATTGTTTACATTTCAGGAGAAACGTTTGTCATTTTCATGTTTAAGAAATTTCTACCAGTTGAAAGAAAATATTATTTGTTATTTTTATACATTTTAAAATGTTTCAAAAGTATATACAGTATATCATACTTTATGTTTCATTTGATCCTCTCAGAACGGTTGAAGGTCTATAAGGAATGAGATCCATTTTGTTCCAAATTTAAGAAATGTGTTTTTAAAATCATTGTGTAAAGTTCTAACTCAGTAAGTACTCTGTATCTGTAAACCCTAATAAGTTCACAGAACTCAAAATTAATTTAGTAACAAATTACACAAAAATATTTTAGTGATGTTTTTTTAATGTTTTCAGTTTACAAAAAATAAAAATTACATGTGCAGTTGCCTTAAATTATCTCAACGTTATATTATAAATATTGATTTTTCTCAACTTATGATCAGGGAGTACTTCACTTAAATTTTTCAATATTTTCAACTCATAATTCTGGAAACACACTCAATTTTTTTCTATAATTTCAACTCAGAACAGTGCACATGTGTCAAGCACAATATTGTAGCATGACACCTCACAGCTACAG
>NW_013953207.1:140806-148943 GCF_001266775.1 Austrofundulus limnaeus
ATGTTACTACACCCAAAAGTTTGTTTTTTCAGTGCAGGCTGGCCAAAACTTCTCCTCATCAAGCCAAATTCAAGATGGCTGACTCATTGAGGGAGAGATAAGACCCACCCACAAGAACGTCATGACACTACTGTTTGGTTCCGAAACCTTTTGAGCGTTCCACACAAAATAGCTATAAAATATTGAGCCCTTTTCAGTTAAAGTGGCATAAATCTCAACAGAGCTCAAAACTTTATAGTTTGGTCAACTCCATAATGACATTTGACTTTTGTGACCTTATTAGTTATGAGCTAGTAAAACTGTTTGGGATTACAGTGTATCAGCGAATACCCAAACTGAAGTACTTGTACTCGGTTTGAGAAAACTCTTATTAGCCTAACGTGCATTTGGACTGTGGGGGAAAACCAGAGTGGGAACATGTTAATAAACATAATTTGCAGAAAGTTTCTCATTGACTAAAATCATTTTCAGGGCTTTTCCTTCTTTGTCCCACATTAAAACTTGTGACAGAAGCACATGGTGCTGATGTTTCTCATAAACCGTTCATCACGTGACCTGTTGAACTCTTCAACTGTCAGAACAGTAATTTGGAAACACTAAACCCTGGTGCGGTTTGACTCATAGAGGTAAATAACACTAGAGTGAGCTCCGTCTATCTCGTCCCCTGTCAGCATCTGTGACAACATGGAGGAGCGACCAAACAGAGCGTCGGCTCACAGTCGTCAGAACAACTATTAGAATAACAGCAACTGAATTTGTAATATTTTCACAATAAATTAATATTATTAATGTTAATCTTATTCAACAATCATGTAAAACAGCAGATATATACCAAATTTTTTTTATATATTTTATAAGTAACAATGTTCTAAACCAGACTTCCTAGTTTAAAAAATGTCTTCAGTTAGTAATAAAGTATGTCAATTATTTCTCACTGTCAAAAGATTTATTAATAATAAATATTTATCAGTCAACACTTAGAAAATGTTCACTTTAAACCTGGTTATAGGATGAAACATGTCTCTACTGATGGCTAACTATCCTCTCAACAGTTTGGGTCTGTAAATCCGTCCTTCATAAAATCCTAAAAATAATGATGACTCATGTTGTTTTTCTTTAGACGTTTTGCTCTCCTGAACGTCTCAGCTGTTCCAGGTGTCAATACTTCCCCCGCCTCCTTACATCATCCCTCACAGCAGCTGGCAAAGTCATGGTTTTATCAGCAACTGTAGATTAATGCATTTCAGAGAATTACTCCCAGTGCGAGGTGTTGTGTAATAAATGATGCAGCTCACTCCCAGTGCAGCAGCAGATTTAACCTCACCTTACTGAGCCAGAGCTGCATGAACAGGCTGTATAACTCAACATGTTGGAAATAAAAACATGCTAACATCTGGACACAGCAGCTTCTGGAGAGGCCTCAAGTTCAGTACAGCAAACACAAAATGTGTGAGGGTTAGGAGTATCAGGGCCACACAAGATTTTATTATTTTTTTAAATTAAGTGAATAAAGTAATAATATTATGAGAAGAAAGTCACAAATTACTATTTAAAAAGTCTTAATCTTAAATGGCATGTTCATTTTTCATTCCTGGGTTGGCCTGCTGTGGACAGGCTCTGTGTGTTCACTGTGTTTATGAAGTAGTCAGATTACTTTAGGTCACTGTTAGTAAAATATGCTTCCATCCACATTATTATTAAATGCAGCCATTAAATGCAGTGTCATACAGCTTCAGTTTATCATATGAATACATATGACACCAAGACTCAAGTGTAACTTCACAAGATGCTCAACATTCCTTATTTTAACACAGCGGTAAGACTGCTTTTTTACTCTTCTCGTAGTATTATGACTCTATTCTCATTTTGACTTTATTTTGATAATATGACATCATGATGAATGATTGATAAATTGTTATCTTAACATTCAACAGATTCTTATGGGCAAAATAAATCAAGGAACTTGGTGTCCCTTGCCTGGACGTGGGTTACTGGGGCCAAACCCTGGAGCCAGGCCTGGGGGAGGGACTGGTCAGCGAGCGCCTGGTGGCCGGGTCTCATGGGACCTGCCGGGCTCAGCCTGAATGAGCCACATGGATTTGCCTTCCTGTGGGCCCACCACCTGCAGGAGGGGCTATACGAGTCGGGTGCATGATGCCATGGGCAGTAGCCAAAGGCGGGGGGATCTGCTCTGACCCTGGCCTACCAAAGCTGTCTCTTGGGACGTGGAACATCACCTCTCTAGTGGGGAAGGAGCCTGAGCTTGTGTGTGAGGTTGAGAGGTACCGGCTAGATATAGTTGGGCTCACCTCAACTCACAGCTTGGGATCTGGAACTGATCTCCTCAAGATGGGCTGGACTTTATTCTACTTTGGAGTTGCCAATGGTGAGAGGCGCCGAGCTGGTGTGGGTCTACTTTTGGCCCCCCGACTTGGTGCCTGTGTGTTGGAGTTTACCCCGGAAGATAAGAGGGTAGCTTCCCTGTGCCTTCAGGTGGGTGGACGGGCTCTGACAGTCATTTGTGCTTACGCAGCAAATGATTGTTCAGAGTACCCAGCCTTCTTGGAGTCAAAGGGAAAAAATCATGTAAAATCAACTTTTTTGAGTTTTATATCATGTTATAATGTTATAGTCTCATAAAAAACATGCCCAGAGCCTTGCTTTGACTCATTCATGCATGTTTGAGAAATCCTGCAGCGTTTTTAGGAAGACATGCTGAGGTGCAAAACGACAGGTGGAGACCAGAAACGCACCTGGGATGTGTCTTTAAGCTGAACTTCTTCATCACGGAGCACACCTCCCCACCCCACTTCCCACACATCCCGCCCATGACTCCTGCAGGCTCTCGGCAGTAACAAAGCAAACAAGTGAAAGTGAAACTTACTGTCTGCTGAGCTCCACTACTTCTCACTCACTGAAGCTCTTTTCAAATTCAAAATACCTTTAAGGAAATGTATTTTCAGATGCCAAGTAAACTGCATCATGGTGCACGTAGAGATGTGACGTTCGCGAACCATCTGAATCTTTTGAACGGCTCTTTACTATGAACGATTGGAGCCGAATCGCGGGCAGTAACGAGCCATTTGTAGTTTTATTTCTTTTATTCCTCATATAATCTTTATTTTTCATACTTAAATTGCTCCCGCTTTGCTTTTTCACAGAAAACAGGCGGAGTTGTGGAGTACAGAAGCTGACGGTGAAAGGGGGAGGGGGTTTCCACTTGACAAATGCAAAGTTCCACCCACATGACGGGATTACGTCATTACGTACGGCTACATGATGACGTAATACGTCAAAATCGAACGGCTCTTTTGAACAGCTCTATGAAACAAAGGGCTCCCCAAGATCCGGAGCCCTTCAAAGAGCCATTTATCCCATCTCTAGGCACACGCACAAACCCCCCCACGTGCTGAAATGGGCGTGACCGAAGTGGTTAGATTTTCTTAAAGAGACAGAAACCTATTTCAAGGCGTTTAGAAACTGTCAAGATGAGAAGTAAATTGTTTTGGGGATTTTTACAAATATATAGCTTATATGTGAAAGCTGAAAATGTGACATAGTTACTTTATTTTAGTATAAAATTGAAATATAGGCTTGGAAAGCACATAATATTGCACCTTTAACAGGGTGCTGGAAAGTGCTCCAGCTGGGAATTCCTTTATTCTGCTGGGGGACTTCAATGCCCACGTGGGTAAAGACAGTGTGACCTGGAGAGGCGTGATTGGGAGGAACGGCCTCTCTGATCTGAACCCGAGTGGTGTTCTGTTGTTGGACTTCTGTGCTAGTCACAGTTTGTCCAACACAAACACCATGTTCGAACATAAGGGTGTCCATAAGTGCACATGGCACCAGGACACCCTAGATCGCAGATCAATGATTGACTTCGGAGTTGTGTCATCTGAACTGCGGCCCCATGTTTTGGACACTCAGGTGAAGAGAGGAGCTGAGCTGTGAACTGATCACCACCTGGTAGTGAGTTGGATCAGATGGAGGGGGAAGATGCCAGACAGACCAGGTAGACCCAAGCGTGTAGTGAGGATTTGCTGGGAACGCCTGGCAGAGGAACCCGTCAGACAGATCTTCAACTCACACCTCTGGGAGAACTTCAACCTCATCCCAGCCGAGGCGGGGGACATTGAGTCCGAGTGGGCCATGTTCCACACCTCAATTGTTGAAGCAGCTGCCTTGAGCTGTGGCTGCAAGGTTGTCGATGCTTCTCATGGTGGCCATCCTCAGTGGTGGAGGAGGCTGTCAAACTGAAGGAGGAGTCCTATCTGGCCTTGTTGGCTGGTAGGACTCCAGAGGCAGCTGAGGAGTATCAGCAGGCCGTTACTGAGGCAAAAACTCAGATGTGGGAGGAGTTTGGTGAGGTCTTGGACAAAGACTCTCGATAGGCTCTGAGGAGATTCTGGCAAACCATCCGTCGGCTGAGGCAGTTGAAGCAGCACTTCACTAAACACAATGCTCAGTGAAGGTGAGGTGCTGTTGACCTCAACCAGTGATGTCTTCTGGAGGTGGAAGGAATATTTCTCGGACCTTCTCAATCCCACCGGCACATCTTCTATGGAGGAAACAGAGAAAAGAAAAGGATGAAAGAGCGGCTTGTGGAGTTACAATGAGGATGATCTGTTTTCTTTACCACCCCCCTTCCCCCCGTGTCCAGTTCTGAGTTCTCCATGTAAGTTTTGGTTGTAAGTAGAATTTGGCTGCCTCATCATGTTTACCTGAGCCTTTCCAGTCCCTGCTTTCATTTGGTCTTCACTACCGACTGTGACATGTGGATTAAAGATTATTTTCCATTACTGCTAACAAATAAAATTTCAATAACTCTGATTAGCATCATTTGTCTAGTTTCTCTTACATTTAGTATTTTTTATACTCAGTCAACACAAGAATAAGTATTTGTCCAATAGATAAGAGGCCCGGTGTGGAGGTGAAAAATAATCAATCATGACTTTTTTGTGTTGCTCACTTCATGCAGTTTTTGTGTGAAACTGCAAAATTCTGACCACTCTCCCACTTCCTGTCAATTTGACTTTTATTTCTTTTTTAAACAGTGTTGCTAAGCAACTCTCTCCTCACGCTGGTTACCAATGAGATCTATAAATGTCCAAACATGAAAAAAGCTTGTTGCTGTTTCTTTACAAGCTGCTGTCTAAAATCTGAACGTGTCATTTCTTAGGTGATATAAAGATTTCAGTCAAAACCCACAGAAATCTTGCATGTCCTTTTGGGATTGGATTAAACATAATATTTGTACCTCAAAATCTTCAAGTAGTTTTTGGTGGGAAATAAAACAATTTCAGAGGTGATCATTTCTACCTTTAAGTCTTCCTTTGTATTGAAAAAAATCTGAAGCATCATTTATTTCAAAGATTGTGCTTTTTTATTTTCTGTGAAATGAAACATAATTCTCAACAATATTTGAACATTTGATGAATCTGTGATGAAATAAATTGTTTGCTGTTTAATCTAGATGTGTCATTTACACTATTATAAATATGGATGTAATAAAATAGAACAGTAAATACACACCATGTGACAAAACATTCCCCTGAACAAAAGCTAACCATTATCAGACTGATGTTATCGACTGGCTGTTGGTTTCACTAACTTTACAGGTGATTCTGACCTCCACTGAAGGACACAAGCTTCTACTTTCATGTACAGTTCACATTACAGTCAGAACACATTCATCAAACCTGAAGATGAAACCACCAGCAACATCACTACAACACTTTACAGAAAAGTCAGGGTTCGTGTGTCAGGTGTGTGTTTGTGTTGTTAAGTCCAGATAAAATCCTGAAACAGAAGGTTTACAACTCAACATAATAACCTGACTGCAGAGAAATCAGAGACAGATGGTTTAAAAACTAATAATAAAAAAAACAGCAAACACTCTCACAAGATGCTGCAGATACCCTTACTGCATAATCCTGCACAGGATGGATGTATGGATGGATGGTTGGATGGATGGATGGATGTATGGATGGATGGATGGATGGATGGATGGATGGATGCATAGATGGATGGATGGATGGATGGATGGATGCATGGATGGATGGATGGATGCATAGATGGATGGATGGATGGATGGATGGATGGATGGATGCATAGATGATGATGGATGGGTGGATGAATGGATGGATGGATGGTGGCCTGGCAGCCGGATTCTGTAATGAACAGAGGGTTGAGGGGAGAAGCGTTAGCTCTAATGCGAGTTTGCAAAACCTAGCAAAGGATCTGTGAGTAACGGTGCATAGCACACGGTGAAAGGATAAACTGATAATATCTGGATTTCATGTCTGGGATGGCTTGCGTTGAAAAAGTAGAGGAGTTTGATAGTTCAAGTGGAGACTGGGAATCATACATAGAGCGAGTGGAGTTGTACTGCGATGCTAATGATATCGAGGATGAAAAAAAAGTTCCGTCCTCCTCAGTCTAATGGGAGCTAAAACTTACAGTCTACTCCGTAACCTTCTGAGCCCTGCCAAACCGTCGAGCAAGTCATATGAAGACATTGTTGATACGTTGCAGAAGCACTTGAATTCCGCACCATTAGTGATAGCTGAAAGATTCAGGTTTCATAAGAGGAATCAAACGAAAGATGAAAGCATATCTGAGTATTTGGCCAAACTGTGCAAACTCTCGCAGCACTGTGACTTTAAAATGGGACTTGACGATGCCTTGAGATATCAATTTGTATGTGGCATGCACGTGTGGTAGTGCCCTGCAAGCTTCGTGCCAGAGTGTTGGACAGTCTGCATGAGGCTCATGTAGGTACGGTAAAGATGAAAAGTCTGGCCCGTAGCTATGTATGGTGGCCAGGGATAGATAAACAGATTGAGGACATCACCAAAACCTGTCCAGGATGTCTAAGCGTTCAAAATGCACCACCACAGGCTCCTTTACATCCGTGGGAATGGCCATCTGCACCTTGGCAGAGAGTGCACATTGATTTTGCTGGTCCGTTCATGAACTCTATGTTTCTCATTGCTGTGGACGCTCACTCTAAATGGCCAGAAGTAGTCCCAATGAAATCAACAACATCAGAAAAGACTATCTCTGTCCTGAGAACCATCTTCGCCAGGAATGGCCTGCCTGAGCAAATTGTGAGTGACAATGGCCCACAGTACACTTCTGAAGAATTCCAAGATTTCATGAAAAAGAATGGTATCAAGCATTTCAAGTCAGCACCTCACCATCCGGCAACAAACGGGTTAGCAGAACGGTTCGTGCAAACATTCAAAAAGTCCATAAAAGCAATGGCAAACGAAGTCATCTCTCTTCAACACAAAATTGACAATTTCCTCTTGGTGCACCACAATTCTGTCATGCAACAACTAATCAGATACCTGCAATGCTGTTTATGAACAGACAGCTCAGATCTCGCATTGACCTTCTGAAGCCGAACCTGAGGAGAGAAGTGCAGAACAAACAGTTCAGCAGCTTTTCGGGTGAACCGCCAAGGAGCTTCGATGTGGGACAGCAGGTCCTGACACGTGACTACCAAGGGGAAAAGTGGAAACCTGGGAAGATAACCACTAGGAGCGGCCCCCTGATGTACGAGGTGGACACTGGAGAGCATACCTGGAGACGTCARGTGGATCAGCTGTTGAATGCTCAACCAAAGACGCCGGAGCGACCAGCACGTCCTCCTGATCCTGAGACCAACTCTGAACTCAGTACAGTAACACCTACAGTTCCAGAGA
Organism: Austrofundulus limnaeus; assembly: GCF_001266775.1. NCBI lineage: Eukaryota > Metazoa > Chordata > Actinopteri > Cyprinodontiformes > Rivulidae > Austrofundulus > Austrofundulus limnaeus. The sequence goes on from NW_013953207.1 coordinate 148,519, forward strand.
AAGTGCCCCCCACCGAGAGCACTCCACAGGTTCCCAGGCATAACCCTGAATGACTCAGGGCACCCCCAAAAAGATTGGATTTATGAGTTTCTCTTATGGGACTTTTGGACTAAAAAAAGTTTCAATATTTGTCAACTGAATGACAATTTGTATTGAATAAATTGGCAATGTTATGTGTTATTGTGGTTACGTAGCATTAATCTAAAAGGGGAGGAGTGTAGTATATAAAGCGGATCTATTTACTTCAGCGGAACCACTCCCTTAGCTACCGAGTTACCTAGAGGTTATCCACCAGTGTATTGATATCTGTAATGTTGAGACCAAGGTGAAGTTCAGTTAAGAAGTCACTTTCATGTTACCTTCGAGTTGAATCCTTCTTTTAAATATACTATGTTGGAGTAAAAAACACAACAATACATATATAT
>NW_013953207.1:149113-150637 GCF_001266775.1 Austrofundulus limnaeus
TATGTATATAGACCAAAAAGCAAAAGGATGATTTTAAAATCTCTAAGATGAAAGGTAGCAGCCAATAGCCATGCCTTTAATTAATGCTGAGTTCGGTGTTGTTTTGCATTAAAATCACCTGGAAAGGTCATGGATTTTTATTTTACAAAGGAGGCGATGAATAAAAAAATGTAATTTTTAAAAATCTGATTAAAAATTCTAGGTAAAACACATGGTTGTTTCAGTTTTTTCCTGGTTTTACAAAATAACCATCAAAACTCTGATACAAACATCGCTGTTATTTTTCTGTCATTTTCATCCACATTTTAGGTTTGAGAGCAAAATAAGCTGTGAGGCAATCAAAAGGATTAGCTGACAGAAGATAAAGTCAGAGCTAAATGATTAAATCCTAACTTTTCACAGCAGTAAAGATAAACCAGTGAAACGTGATGCATCTCAGTGATCCTTCCTCTGTGGTCAGACAGATTTTTCATTGTGCTCTTTGTGTCTGAAAACTGTGGGCTCTCTGCCCTGCCAGCTGTGTGTTAGTATTCAAGGCACAGAGGAAGAGGAGCTGCAGTGTGACGGCTAGTAAAAACCAGTCTGCTAAACACAGACACAACAAGAGGAGAGATTCTGACCTCAGTCTCCCTCCCGCACCCCCAACCATCCAGTGATGAAGAGGAGCTACAGGAGCGCAACTCAAAATGACTGACCTTCAGTTTAAAAGGCTGTCTCGTTTTCCTGCCAGCACTTGATCGGTTTGCATTTGTGACCTTTTCCACTCAGTGTGCTCCTCAGACCACCAACATCAGCCGAATATTAAGGAAATATTTCTAATTTGAACGTTTTCGTTGGACAAACAAGCTAGAGACTGAGTTCATGTCAAGTTTCAAGTATTGTAATTTTCCTGTTAAAAAATCATTGCAGGCCTGCTTGGCACAAGTCAGCAAAATTGCCAAAAAGCAACAATTCAATTCAATATATTTATGTCGCCAGGTCACAACATACAGTACATCGTCTCAAGGCACTGTACACAAAAACAATCAATCTAAAGAAGCCAGCAGATTGTGTTGAATCACTTTGTCGCAGTCAGTGGAGAGGAAGAAACCTCCAGCAGAACCAGAACCAGGCTCAGGACAGACGGCCATCTACCTCGACCGGCTGGTTGGGGGACGGGAAAGAGACACAGGTNTCTCCTCATAGAAAAACACAGAAACAAAAAGTGTTATAGGACCAAAATTATGGCAAGGTAGTACAGGTTACTTCTTATATTTTGTCAGGGTTCACAATTTTCAGAACTGTAATGGTTCTGCTCGACAAAAGAAGAAAAAACTTCATTCACAGAATATATAGAAACTTTTGTGTGTGTGTGTGTTTGTGCTTTTCACTCATCTTTTCTCCATGAGGGGGTGTTCTGCCGTCTGCCTCAATCTGCCCCCCGACTCCCCCCACCAGAAACCCCGGTCAGATGTGGTCATCACTTTTGTCCGCAGTTGAAACTTGGCAGTCCAGGATCCGTCCCAGTGGTCACAGGTGTGCATA
>NW_013953207.1:152220-154949 GCF_001266775.1 Austrofundulus limnaeus
ATCACGAAGTCTGTAAGATGTGGGCCCGGCTGTCATCGGCCGGGCAAGCAATGTTATACTGTCAGTTATCATTATGTGATAGTGAATAACCAATCAGAATGTGCCTCGTTCTGGTACATGAAGTAGGTCAGCTTGAAGATGACGTTCAGACGATATCATAAGATATGAACAATTGGACAGTGTCAAGGTGATACATAATCAGTATTCCACAACAGATGCTATCATGTTTTTTGGTTCAGAAGGAGAAAAGTAAATGAGTGCAGGGTCATGGAGAACAACTTGTTTGAAATAAACATTCAGGATCAGCTGACTCGCCTTGATTCCTGGCAGCATCTGAACACACTTCTATGGTTCTGAGGCTGCTGCTGCAGCCAGGGAGATCTCCATGGTAACAGAGACACTGGCAGATGCTGAGGTCTCCTCCATCTCCATGACAACTGCATGGAGCGAGCACCATGACGGTGCAGAATGAGGTGGGCAGGGCTTTGCTACAGGGGAGCAGTGCTCCTGTTTGATGCCTCGTCATGTTACTGTAACATTGAGAATTAATGTTGATCAAAGTTTTCAATCTGAGACAACTGGAGCACATCTGTCACCACTGATGAAGACCAGGATGAAGGTGATTGCCTCCGCCAAGGGCAAGGTAATGTTTTCGGTTGCATATGTCCGTCTGTTGTTCTGTCTGTGGACAACATTACTCAAAAACTTGTGGACGGATTGTCATGACATTTTTACCACATGTGGGTACTGGGCAAGGAACACACCTTTAAATTTTGGTGATGTTCCGGATCACGATGCGGATACAGGAATTTTTTTTCTTTTAACACTCTGAGATCAGCAAAGCTGTGATGCTTTCACATGGCTTCTGTAAAAAACAGTGAGCTGGATTGGACAGCACGGACTTCAAACTTTATAAAAGTAATGTTAAAACCACATTTAATGATGAATCTTTTTTGCCATAATATGCACATTTAGAGAACGTTTTGTGACCAGGAAGTGCATGACTGCACCACGAAACCTACTTTTCCCATTTCGTCAAACACACCACATTTCTGAAACAACCAATCAAAACAGTTTGTCTCTACTAGGCTTGTAAACAGAGAGCTGCCGGGCCTCAAAGTTTGGAGACGGGGGGAGCCAGGAAGCACTTTATAAAGAGAGTCAAACCATTACAAACTCATACAAGGAGATAAAACAGACGTTTTACATGGTGAAATGTGACTGATGAAAACTTAGGAGCTTAATCCCACACCAATTTGATGATGAATAACGTCAGGTGACGAGTCTTAATTTTTTTTCACGTTGGACTCCACCGAGAAGAAATCCTGTGCATACTGCCTGCTTAAATGTTCACTACGTCATAACTTATGGCAAATGTGTTTCCATCTCTGCTTTTACGCATTAACTCTTACAGGATGGGGAAACTGGTCTTGGCGGAGGTTTGCACTCTCTGAGTGTTTCTAGTTTTAGAGATGATACCTTTTTATAGTCATTTTAATATCAACTGCTGCTAAAAGGCAGGAAGTGTTTGTGTCCGTCACTAAAATAACTGGATGAATTTTAGTCCTTCATCCAGTTCATCAAGAATAATCTTTGAAGTCAACCTGGTTCAAGCTGAACGCCTCAGCCCACTGACCAGAAACATGTTGGAAACAATCTAATGTAAAAGAATTGTGATAAAAAACCAATGGACTTAAAAATAAGTTCAATAGCTTTATCTCAGTCAGTTTTGTGTCAGTCAGTCAGTAACAGTTTTGAGTCAAACACAACCCACGCTTTAAGTAAAACACACTGTGCAAAATCATTACTTAAAGCTTTAGAATTAAGTGTTGGAGTCAATCCTTTGTGTATTTTAGCTAAATATTTCAAGAACCACATAACAGGTTTTACTGAAACTTTCCCAACATAATTATTAGAACTTCCACAAATATTTCATTCTTAAAGCAAACCTTACAGATGATGAACTAAATGTTGATGTAGTTTTGAGAGACAGTAGATAATTTAGGCGTGTTCGTTTACCTTAATGTGTTAGTAACCAGATAGACAATGCACCAATATTTGAATGTTTGAATGTGAAAAGAGTTATACAACCACTGCGCTGGACTGAAAGGCAGGTTTATTAGCTCAGTAGCTCATCTCTGCATTCAGCGACCAAACCAGGAAGTGGTGTTACCTATAACAACTTTCTTCAGAATCACACCCCGCCTGCTAAGTTTGACAACACTGAAGGGGGGAACACTATCCTTTTCAGAGGTCAAATCCTCTTGAAATAATTCCTGTTTTGGCTAGTGTTTCTTTTACATTCATTCACTGTGGGCTGAATACATGTTCAGGCATGTAGCTACTTCTATACTTCCTAATCTGGGTGGCCATATCGTCCAGCCATCCAGACCAGTCTGTACATAAAATCACCAGTTTAATCACAAACATATTCAGGTTCAAGTTATCTTTAATATCCCTATGGGGCAATTTGTGTCACAGCCAGCAGGAACAAAAACAATCATCAACCACATCATTGTATAGGCATATCTACTAAAAAGCACACAACAATCAACAAGAAGTATTTAAAAGGACAATAACAGCAGGTAAAAAAGGAATTTTTAAATCTGTTGATTCGACATCTTTTTAAAGCAAATCTGCGTCCTGATGGTAAAAGAGAAAACTCAGTGAAGAGTTTGTGTGTGTACACACACACACACACACACACACACACACACACACACACACAC
>NW_013953207.1:155949-160058 GCF_001266775.1 Austrofundulus limnaeus
ACACACACACACACACACACACACACACACACACACACACACACACACACACACACATAAAATTGCCTGAGCTTTCTTCAAGGATCTGTCTCTGTGGAGAGTAGTGATGTTATTTCATGGGACATTAGCAATTTTACTGCAAAGACTGACAATATGGTGTATCGTTTTTTTGTTTTTCTCTGTCAATATCTCATACCCGCAAATAAAAGAAAAAGTAAGAAGAGATTCAATAAAACAGCAATAAAACATTCTCATAAAACTAGTCCATGTTAAAACTCCTTCATTTACTATAAAAGTGCATACGTTGATGGGCTTTCTTACATACAGTGTCCACATGTTTGTCAAAAGAGAGTTTGTATATTCCTCCACAACATCAACTTGTTGACCATTAATGTACACAGGAGTGATGGAGTTTTTGTTTTTCCTGAAGTCAATAATCATTTCTTTGGTTTTGTTGACGTTTATGTCTAGAAAGGATTACTTGCACCAGTTAATAAAATGTGACACCACTGGGCCATGATCAGGGTCATCTGACTTTAAAAGAGACACAATGAGGGAATCGTCAGCAAACTTTAAAATATTCACACAATGGTCTATAAAACTATCTCATATTTCACCTAAGAAAAGACTATATGATGTGCAGTGTTTTTAAAAAGTCAGTGGTAAACAACCCCAATAAATTTCTTCAATTTGAAAGTAAGATCTCCAACTACTTCATGACAACGTGCATTTTCAGTTTGACCAATACGACTCCGTCGTTTCTCAAAATAAATTGATCTGAGTTTAAAGTGCTGGTATGAAAAGCAGCAAGTCAAACGCTCTGCCATTTTGATTCAGAATAGCTGTTTTATGTTCAACATCAGTCTGAAAATAACAAAAGTGTCTGAAAACAAAAAAGTTTGTGTCAGACAAAGGTTTTATTTTAATCAGCGTCACCAAGAGTACCAGGCAATGAGCTCTGATGACTGAACTGTCACATCTTTGTTTCCCTTACAACAAAAACAGAGCTTCCTCTGTGCAGAGATCAACACTGACAAAGGCTCAGTCAGCAGGAAACAAAACTGTATTTTTAGGTTTTGAATAAACACATCAAACTCATAAACTCACTGCCCTTCTACAGCTGCTTTAAATAAACTCAGTGTGCAACACACACATTGCAAGATGCCATTATAGTGACAACAATCGTGCAAATGACAGTCAAATTGGAGGGCCACTATCATCAACTGTGCTGTGAAACACCCCCCCCCCAAAAAAAATTCACTACATTTTCATCTTGTTTATTTCTTTTATACAGCACTAACTCCCAACAAAAATTCTTTCAGGGCATTATGTAAAGAAAAATAAAAAATCATAAATCAAATTAGTCAAAACCAGATCCAGAAGTGTCAGCCTCATGGACAGAAACTGGAGTTTGGTTCCACAAGAGAGGAGCTTGATATCTGAAAGCTCTGCCTCCCATTCAGTGAGTTTCTACCCAAGCCGAGCAGTGCTGTGAAATGTGACGTCATATCACTGTCGGTCACTGATTGGTTGAGGGGTGGAGTCACTAGCAACAACAACTCAAAGTGCCATTATTTCTTAGTGGTGGACCAACATTTGATACTCAAAGATGGCAGCACAGAAACCCACACCGTGGTTCAATGCTGAGGTGCAGGAGTTTTTGTGCTCTGTGGCAGAGGACAAAATTCAGAGCGAGCTAGATGGGTCGACTCGCAATGAAAAAGTAAGGGGATCTCGGAGCTGGAGTCCTTGATGGACAATGGTGAGTGTTATTTTTTGCTGTATTTTATTTAATTCCTTCGGTGGTGTGTGTATTTTGAACAAACGGCAAACATTGACGCGTTTGGTTTAGATTGTGCAGACTTCATTTCTCCAGATGCAGTAGGGCAGCTGCTAGCATCAATGCTAACTGTGATTTGGACTGTGGACTGTACTTATATAGCGCCTTTCTATCCATCCAGGAGACACAAAGCGCTTTACACTGCAGACATTCACCCATTCACACACACATTCACATGATGGCAAACTACAATTGTAGCCACAGCTGCCCTGGGGCACACTGAGAGGCGAGGCTGCCATACACAGGTGCCACCAGACCCTCTGACCACCATCAGTAGGCAAAGTGGGGTCCCGAAACGTCAAGGTGGGGTCCTGAAAAGATTTTCTGAATTAATGACATTTTTGCCTTAGTTGTTACAAAGGAGTGAGGTTAGTATGTTTAAAATGGATAAATGTAGTATAAAAATATTGTTACTATGCCCATGTTTAGTTGACCTGATACAAATGTTTATRATCCAGAAACAGTTGGGGGCACAGGTCTCTGCTACTGTTATTTTGTGGGTCAAAGGCTGAAAAGTTTMGGAACCACTGCACTTTGGTTCCCAAAGTTGGGCTTGGGACCCAATTATGGGTCATGAAGCACCTTGGATAATCTCCAGAAATCAATTTAAAAGGTAATAAAATAATTGCTGATGTAATATTTTCTCTATAATTATTACAAAAACACAAACTAACTATAAATAAGTATTTATATTTGTGTACAAACTGTTTAGATTTTCAAAAAGCCTGTGTTTTTAGGGTTATTAACAAAGTTCATGTACTCAGACCAGTACTATTTGGGGTCACAAGTTTTTGCCATGGATATTTTGTGGGTCAGAAGATACAAAGTTTGGGAACCACTGGGCTAAGGTGTCTTGCCCAAGGACACAACGACTGAGTCGACTGGACGGGGATCGAACCGGCGACAGGATTTGTTCCTGTGTACTGCTTTGGTCTGCAACTACGTAAATATTTTGGGTTTTTTCAAGGGTTATGTTTCTTTTTTCTAGAACGTGTGTCGACATAAAACGATGAGCCATGGTTTAATGTAGGTTTGGACCGATCATGCTCCCCGGATCCGAATCAACTTCAGCCAGACCTCCGTCTGGGCCTATAGTAGCTGCAGGCAGAGCAGCACGCAGCAGTCAGGTGTAGCAGGTACGAGGCAAACACGTTTAAATTAAAAACAGTATTTGTGCCAATAGGTTGTGAGTGGATTTTTTGTTTTGTTTTAGTGTGGATGCATATGAAGCCCAAAAGTCTGATTAACAAATATTTTCTTTGTTTCATATCTGTGCTTATAGCAGAATTCCCCTGATGTTGCAAAATAACACTTTTCTTTTTTCCACAAAGTTCAGTACCTGCACCCACTTGTTTAACACCAGTGCACTCATAAAGTTTGCTTTGTGTACCGAAACAAAACATTGATTTAGTTATGAACAAATACTTTTCATCAGATGCAACACCTTCCTTTGTTTAAAGCCTTTATGACACAACTGTCTGTACACTGTGCTTCTTTATAACCACCTGCAAACTCTTTTTCTGTCTAGGCAGGAGAAGGCGCGCGGTGCTACAAAACAGCATTCGTTGGCTGCAGCAGTGCAGATTGAAGACGAGATGATGCAGGCACAGCGGGACCAACATGTTCAGCTTCTTCTGGACGATGCATGGGAGGCCAGAGAGCAGGAGGCGATCCTGAGGAGGGACGAGGCGACCCTGGTGCTGGAGGAGCTGCAGCAGAACACCACATTCAATCAAGCATTCTTGGGGTGTTGGGGGACATTGCACGTGCGATGACGCAGAGGGATTTGTGAAACAAGCAATAATTTCTGCTTCTATACAGTTGATTGTTTACTCTTTTTTTTTTCATTCCCAATAAATGTTGTCTTAAATCCTTGCATTGCACTTCAGCTGTATTGGCTCTTAAGAATGAACAGTTTGGTGCATTTCTGTTTATATTAACATTAAGACTAAACCATTTGTGTTTATATTAACAGTAAGACTAAACAATTTCTATTATATTAATATTAAGACTAAATCATTTCTGTTTATATTAACATTAAGACTAAACCATTTCTATTATATTAATATTAAGACTAAATCATTTCTGTTTATATTAATATTAAAACTAAATCATTTGTGTTAATATTAATTTTAAGACTAAATCATTTGTGTTTATATTAACATTAAGACTAAACCATTTGTGTTTATATTTACAACTGCTTCTTGAAGTCAATGTCAGTGATAAGAGTGTGAATATATGGATTTTTACAACATTTTTATTGCTAAAT
>NW_013953207.1:161058-163096 GCF_001266775.1 Austrofundulus limnaeus
ATATTAAGACTAAGCTATTTGTGTTTATTGTAACACCAAAGTATTTCTGTTTATATTGATATTAAGAGTAAACCTTTTGTGTTTAAATTAAGACTAAACCATTTGTGTTTACAACATTTGCAACTGTTTCTTAAAGTCAGTGTCAGTGATAAGAATGAGAATGGATGTATAAATTTATATATGTTTATGGGTATGGTTTTCAGCAAGGCTATAGTCATTGTAATTATATAGATATGCATTTTTGTTGCTGTGGTTTTGTTATCTTTGTTTTTGTAGGTGTGGAGCCAAGATGTCGGGTGTGTTGTCTTGTGTTTTCTCACCATATATTTCACATTTCACTCTTTCTCATTACATTTCATTTTTTTCTTTTTCTTTCTTTTTCTACAATTAAAAAAAGCCACTGATGATGAAGAAGCTAAGATACTAAAATTCAGATATTCAGTTCTGCTTTATACTCAAGTGGCAAAAAAAGAACAAAGCCAAAAAATAAAGAATGAGAATGGATGGATTTTTACAACATTTTTATTGCTAAATCAACACAGCAAAATGTCCTGATGCATCTCAGTAATCCAGATAAAAAAATCAAAAGGAAAAAAATTGTATAGGTCCTCTGGACGGGTTACAACACAGCAAAATGTTTAACAACTCCACCATGTTCTCTATCGTTGTGTTCGCGGTCTTCTTCTACATCATCTTCTTGTGACCGCCCAGAATCCACCCACCAGAGAGGTTCTGAAGCCTGATGGAAAACAAACCGAGTCGTACCAAACAGAGCTGGACCGAACAGAGTCAGGCTGAGTAGGTACCATGGAAATGGAAACTCCAGGAACCACAAGTAAACCTGCAGTCTGAGAGTGAAGTGCTCTGTTAGGAAAGTATGGAACAAAAAGATGTTTAATATATGATGGAGCTTGGTTGTTAAGAGCTTTGTATGTTAGGAGGAATATTTAAAATTCTATTCTGAATTTGACAGGGAGCCAGTGGAGAGAAGCTAAAACTGGAGAAATATGATCTCTCCTTACAACTCCCATTAAAACTCTAGAAGCAGCATTTTGGATCAACTGAAGATTTAAGATCAATATTAGACTGAAAGTTTTCAGTCAGACAGCACCACCCTGTGGCTGCTCCATGTCATTACAAGTTCACTTCATCTTTATGTTCACTTTCTGCCAACGGGAAAAGAATAGAAATAATACTTAGAATGAGATCAAATATCATCAAATATCAAATGAACATCCAAACATGTAATAAACTAACAGTAACAAGAGGATTTTTATGCCTTGAGTTCCTCAATGAATTGTTTTTGCACAATTTTCAGACTAAAGCAGACTTTCCTGAAGGAATGCTTGCAATGCACAACTGTTTAATGATACAGATGACTCTCACTGTGAGGATTAAAGCTTCAGAAACTWAGAAATAATGTGTTTAACACTGGTAACATCAGCTACAAGACAATYGGTATGAGGGCAAAATCAACTTTCCAACAAGGAGAAACAGGAGTCAAATACTTTACAAGATATTATGAAATTATTCACCTAACAGAGAAACAACAGTGGCTGTTGTGAAGAAAGAAAAAACAAATCTACAGTAAAACACAGAAAGGTTTGCAGGAGAATGATTTCAGCAGTTTTTACACACAGCATCATGTTTGCATGTCAATCAAAAACAGGCCCATCCTGTGTGGATGTGAGGCTGTTTGCTCCATGTTTTAGCTCCATGAGGCAGAACCTACACACACAGCCTGCTGCTGCTGGACACTCTGGACATTTTCTCTTTTTTCTCTCTCTCCTTTCTTCCACCTGGTTTTTGGTGGCTTCCAGTACTCTTTCAAATCATTTTGTCCATGCAAATTCTTCAAAGAGCCTTTTGGGTTCAGAGAGTCCTTCAGCAGCTTAGCTTTATTACCTCCAACAGGGAGGTGATGTTTTCAGTGGCGTATGACCGTCTGTCTGTCGTTCTGTCTTTTGGACAACGTTACTCAAAAACTTGTGGACAGATTATCATGACATTTTTACCGGAGAAAAACTCTGTTTTATAT
>NW_013953207.1:164096-164476 GCF_001266775.1 Austrofundulus limnaeus
TCATGAGCACATCTAAAACATATATAGATATTTCTACTAAACATTTTATTTTGTTATTTCGTTTTTATATTTTTCTGTCCCAATAAACATTGGTGAGGCGGTGCCCCAGCGCCCTCTAGTGACCAGGCGCCACAGTGGTTCGAGCCCCGGACGGTCCCACATAGTTTTTCCTGTAATCTCTGGATAAACAGTCGCTGTGATCAGTCTTACTGACTGGTACTAGTACTTGTTGAAACGATGGTAAAAATTTACCCGAGGTATGTATTATTTATTTTTCTCTGTCTGTCTTCACACTCGCCCAGCTGTTAGCATTAGCATTAGCAAGTTTGAAGTTGAGGCTTTGACCTAAATTCATCCACAACAAAACCTTTGAGGTCAAC
>NW_013953208.1:0-1478 GCF_001266775.1 Austrofundulus limnaeus
AAAAAAATCACTCCAAAGTGGATTAAAGCCATAAAAACAAAGGAAAGACGTTCGTGTTTGTGGCTCCAGAATTTAGCCTTTTTCGCTATTCCTCGGCTGCTTGTTCTGTGAATTTTTCACGTAGAGCTGTGACACTTATATTGTTGGAAAGAGCAGAGTCTGGGCTTTAAACTGAGGGGCTACTTGTATGGTTTGGATCAGTTTCCCCGACGTTAGTGAACTGAAAACTTAATGATTATCAGGCGGAYTTTCTGCTGCTCTCGGTGCTCAGCGGGGGGGCTCGTCACTCGGCTTTAGTCTACGCTGTAATTTACACTCTAACAAGTTTTTACTTTTGCATAAAACTCATGACAAAGTTGCCTAAAAACATTTCATATAACACAAACGCGCCCACACACACACCTACCTTTACCGGCTGCTGTGTTAGCTTCCTGCTAGCTGTGAGGAGGTCTTTCCTCTCTCTGGTCTTGGCAGTAAAAGGAGATAAATGTACATTTCTCTTTTGTAACCTCCATCTTTCATTTATGATGCTGACTCTTGAATATCCTCAGGTTAGAAATGCTGATTACAAACACAAGCGTGAACTTTTAAAGAAAAGTTTTCCCTGTAATGCTATGATCCACTGCTGTCACCTCCTCATCAAGAGGAAAAAGGATAAAAACTAACTACTGGATCGTACCTGCTGCTTAGTGGACACAACGACACACAACAGAACTCACGTTTTATACCAGTAGATCACAGAGGCTTTAACTTTTGTGACTTTTTCACGGACTAGTACTAGCAGCTAACGCTAAAAACATAGGCAGTAAACAGGGAGTGGAAGGGAGGAGCGTGGCAAGAATTTCACCGGAAATACGTCATTAATGACCGTGGCATATAGGCTATTGGACTGAATGTTTTCAGTCAGACAGCACCACCCTGTGGCTGCTCCATGTCATTACAAGTTCACTTCATCTTTATTTTCCCTTTCTGCCAACAGGAAAATAATAGAATAGAAATATTACTTAGAATGAGGTCAAATATCACAAAATAAATGAACGTACGAATATGTAATAAACTAACAGTAACAAGAGGGTTTTTATGCCTTGAGATCCTCAATAAATTGTTTTTGCATAATTTTCAGACTACAACAGATTTTCCTCAAGGCATGCTGGCAATYTACAACTGTTTAATGATACAGATGACTCTCACTGTGAGGATTAAAGCTTCAGAAACTTAGAAATAATGTGTTTAACACTGGTAACATCAGCTACAAGACAATAGGTATGAGGGCAAAATCAACTTTCCAACAAGGAGAAACAGGAGTCAAATACTTTACAAGATACTTGTGAAATAATTCAGCTAACAGACAACCAGCAGTGGCTGTTGTGCAGAAAGAACAAACTAATTTACAGTAAAACACAGAAAGATTTGCAGGAGAATGACTTCAGCAGTTTTTACACACAGCATCATGTTTGCAGGTCAATCAAAAACAGGCC
>NW_013953208.1:7306-9995 GCF_001266775.1 Austrofundulus limnaeus
ACACACACACACACACACACACACACAAACAAAATATACAGTATATAAATATACAATTTCAGAACCGTCACACAGAACAGTTAACCACAGGGTAAAGCTCTGTGTTATTTCTCCAAACACCAGACAGGGTGGTGTTTCAGTTCTGTGTTTCCTCATGGTGTTGGTCACCGACACCAAGCCCTCTCTGCTGCTCCAAAAAATAATGAAATCTTTAGGGAATTATCTTTACTATGATACCAGTTGGTGTTCTACCGCTGTTTTAAATGAATAACCAGTGGGTTCTGCTGTTCAAAGCAACAAAGACTCGTAGATAAATTAATAGTGGTACTGCATTTTAATTTTAGAAAGCGCAAATCCGCTTATGAATTACAAAAATTAGTAAGACCGCTAAAGCACAAATGAAATATTTAGGTCTGCAATTAGCGGATGTGCGCTTTAGCGGACTGGTGCCCACCACTGGTATTGAGGGAGTGAGAATCATGAGCTGGGCAGTGAAAAGACTTGCATTGTTCACAAGTCTCAAACCACAAGTCTAAGTCTCTGATAATAGGGACTTAAGTGTGACTCAAGTCCAAGTCACGAGTCCCGATCTCTGTTTGTAAGACATTAAAGGACCATGCTGACACGGTCTTTTTGTTGAACCTCTTATGTGACAGCGCAGTCATATACTTCACTCTGTCACCTTTTTTATTTTTACCTACCTCTGGTGGATTTACAGAAACCTGTGGTTTCTTTGGGATCTTTAAATAACACTCCCTAAGCTGATTTTGTCTGAAACACACGAGAAGAGCAGCTGATGGGATTTTTTCTTCCAGAGCAACCAAAAAAGTTGTGCTATATGTGTGTGCATCAGAGATGGTGTGCTCCTTTTCTAAAAGTAAAAACTATAATAGAAATAACATTTTAATGTTAACTGGTACCACCCATAGATTCTTTTCACTGTGTCTTTGTGTGTGTGCATGTGTTTATTTTACAAAACCTCTCATGAACCAGTGGATAGGTTTTGGCACCAGCGACCTCCATGAGCCTCGATGCCATTTGACCAGAGCTCATTCTGCTTTATCTGGAATCATCATCCTCTCCTGTCAAACAAATATCTGTTCAGCATCTTGTCGTAATGCTTTGAGCCAAGTCATCAACTGGGCAGCTGTGGTGCAGTGGTTAGGGGAGTCGTCCTGGAACTGGAAGGTCACCGGTTTAATCCCCCATTTCAGCCGTCTCAGTCTTTGTGTCCTTGGGCAAGACGRTTCACCTGCCTTGCCRACTGATGGTGGTCAGAGGGTCCGGTGGCCCCCTGCCTCTGTCAGTGTGCCCCAGGGCAGCTGTGGCTTACTGCCATCAGTGTGTGAATGGGTGAATGTCTGAAGTGTAAAGCACGTCGGGGTCTAAGTGGYTTTGATAAGGAGCTCTATAAGTTCAAGACATTTACCAACTGTGTGGTCACAGATGATCACTGTTGGTTTATATGATAACAAACCTACTTCTCCTCTCTGAAACTTTAAATGACATCAAATCAAGAAAATTAATGTCTGTAAGCTTAAGCTTAGAAACTAACTTCTAGRCATCACGTTGATGACACCATCCTTTTTTTCTGCAACAGAACCTTTCATACACATTTTGGACCTATTTATTCTTGACCATTATTACTTTGAATTTTGTTAAAATTTGTTCTTAGTTACTTTAGATTTTGGGGTGATAAGGTTTATTTGTAGGTAAATAATGGTTTTATTTTTGCTTGTTTTTGTTTTTTTCTATTTTGTCTTTAGGCCCCTATCACACTAGACCAGGGGTTCTCAAGCCGTTTGGGTCTGGGGACCCCTTACCAAGGGCAAAAAAAAAATCCAGGGACCTCCTCATAAACCCCATGCTGTTTTAAAAGAGAATGTATTGTCATTTCAACCCCTAAATGCCATGAGAATATGTATTTTTATTAAGTTTATTATGTTTGTTTCATTAGTTCATTGTTCTCCATGCATTTTTAAACATAAAAACCAAATTAACATTTTAGTAAAAATTTTTGAGGACCCCCAAGATACCTCTCGCAAAACCCTGGGGGTCCAGGGACCCAAGTTTGAGAACCTATGCACTAGACAACTTATGCCAACTTATAAATATTTTAAAATAGTCTATGCTGAAGATAGAATTGAAAAAAAAACAGGAAGCTTCTTTTTGGCGTTCACATAATGTAATTCTAGCAAACTGATCAAATGTATAACTTTTATTAGCAATTTAGACATAAAAATGTTTCATAAGTTGTCTAGTGTGACAGGGCCTTTTGTTATTTTACACAGAAAAAACTATGGGGCCATTAGTCTAGGGATGTATAGGGTAAGTATAGGGACTGGTATAGGACCAGCATGCACTGGTGTGGGCCTATGGTTTTTACCAGAACAAGAGAAGCTGCTGGAAACAATGGAAAAAATGGATCTTTGTTTAGGACTCTCCAAACTGGAAAAATAAACTGTACGACACAAACTTCTAGTTTTTGGACATTTGGACTTATTTTTCCTGTGTACAAAATATCAGCACAGTGCAGTTTTGTAGTGTTTTATGGTTTCATTCACCTTTGCTTCCTTACTCACACCGTCTGTTTCCTTCTTTTCCATCTTTGTCTCTTCAGGATGAGAGTCTGACCTACCTGGGTCAGCTGGACAGCTTGG
This sequence comes from Austrofundulus limnaeus, assembly GCF_001266775.1. Lineage (NCBI taxonomy): Eukaryota > Metazoa > Chordata > Actinopteri > Cyprinodontiformes > Rivulidae > Austrofundulus > Austrofundulus limnaeus. The sequence goes on from NW_013953208.1 coordinate 9,967, forward strand.
AAGCAGAAATCCTGAAACAAGAGGAGTTC
>NW_013953208.1:11137-12273 GCF_001266775.1 Austrofundulus limnaeus
CACTCGTACGCACAACTTAAGAACAAATCTGTGCGTACCAACGGTTCTTGCATGAGGCCCAATGCCTCTTGGTTCATTTTTTTTCCATCTGCTAAAAATCTGTCAAAAGTGAAGTTTTGTTTGTTTTAATCTCAGGTCTTTTCTCCTTCAGGTGGAGTTACATCAGCAGGAAGAGCTGCTGTCCAGAGAGCGCAAGGAGAGGGAGCAGACCATATTAAGATACAAGAAGATGTTGGAAGAGTCCAAATCTCCAAAATCTGATAGAAAGGTAAAAGCTGAAGAATGTTCTCAGTCTGGCAGAATTAGATGTAAAAGCACATTTTTTCCTCTTGCAGGTTGAGCAAACAGCCATGCAGCCAGATGAGCTGAGCAGTGAGACCCAGCGCAGCACCACCAGGAACTCAGCTGAAGAAGAGAAGACCAGTGCCACCAACAAGGAAKTCTTCAGACGCATCAAGGACGCCACCGGGGTCACAGATACCAAAGTATGAGCCTTATATCAAATCTACAGGGATGTAATGTGTGACCCATGATATCAAACTGAGAATTAAAGAACGTGTAAAGTAAAAATAAATGTGTGTTCTGAGGTTGTCACACCACAGAAATATGTATTAAAAATCACCCAGCCAAGTTTGAACAATTAAAAATACTGTTAACCTTATAAATTATGTGTTAAAAGTAATGAAAATATCAGTTAGCTGTGGTCTGGAATGTTGGGGGCGTGTCCTCTGGAGGGGCTTAAACCACGCCCACGACCCTGAACATTCATCTAACCGAGGAAACACTAGCTATGTTTACATTCACAAAATGTTTTGATCAGATTGAAATGTATTCATATTAAATAATCTGAATGTACTGGAGAGGCGGGGCAAGATGGCGGAGGAGTGAGACGTGTGTCGCGTGGCTCCCGCTCCGACTTGTTCTGTTTGTGGTTCTCTACTAAATGTCCTTGCTGTTTTGAACATTTGGTTCGTCCGGACTCGACCCGAGTGATTCTTGCCTGGAAGAGTAGAAGAATGGTGACAAACTCGAGGAAAGGCAAACATTCTAGCTCGACGGCTGTTATGCTGCGTTCACACCGAACGCGATTTCAGCTTCAAAATCGCAGCCAACGCTGAAGTCTGAAGCTTGTGCAC
>NW_013953208.1:17963-23285 GCF_001266775.1 Austrofundulus limnaeus
AAATAATAATCTGAATGTACAGTTCACATAAAACATCAAATATCTACAGTTGAGAGAATTTGTACTCATTTACAACAATACATTTGACATTTATCATTTTTAATAAAGAAAATGTTACATTTTACTTTACACGGTCTTTAAGTCAAGTTGGATCTAACGTTTTAAGCTACGTTTTGATCCCTGGATCATCCTGATATCATGAGTGTTTCCAGAGATTTGACTGGATTTCTCTTCCTAATCAGGATAATCCATTGATATTTGGTTTTAATCCTAATTCTAAGTTTTTCTAATGAGGATTTTTTTTAAACAAAGAGGAAATTTCAAACAATATTTGGATATTAAGATTTACCAGCTGGAAAGAAAGCAAGCTTTGCTAATTTTCAGGGAAAATTACAAAAATGTTAAGTTTTTTTGTTCAAAATCATATTTATTTGTAGCTACTGCTCAAAAAAGTGTTTCAAAAAACTATTCACGATTATATTTTCAGACATTTCATGTAAACGACCTGTAGATAAAGTGTTTATTTAATGTATTTTGACCAAATGCAATTTGTCCACACACCACTTTGTGACTCAAGCCTTAGTTTAATGTGAGGGTCACATGTTTGTTTTCTGTGTTGTAGGAGATTGTCCAACGCTTTATCTCCCTGAAGAAGATGCACCAAAATCTTCAACAGCAGAAGAGGGAGAAGGAGGAGGTSCTGCAGCAGCTAAAGGAGCAGAAGGAGCTTCTGAAACAGGAACTCGAGGACATGAAAAATTCTGGGGCTGCTGAACGCTCACAGTGAGGCTCACAGTCATAAAAAATAATTTTTTGTTTCTCTCGGGTTCAGAGCCTCGGCAGTTTATCTTAAGSACAGRTGAAGGTGTTAAAAMGTCTCTCTTTTTAAACTATTTATTYATTAGAGAACAGCAGCAGCTGGAGGAGCGCGAGCATCAGCTGAAGGCTACTCAGCAGAGGTGCAATGCAGCCAAAGAGCGCCTGGACCTGTACAGAAAAACCCTCAGTACTGTCAGAGCTGGAGTGAAGCACCTGGCAGAGAGACTACAGCACATAACACTGGTAACACACACACACACACACACACACACACACACACACACACACACCTTCCATGGAGTTGTATTTATTGAGTCATCCTTCCCCTCTCAGAACGAGGACGGCGTGTTTGAAGTGAGTCCGGATCCTGATGAGTTCGTTCCGGAGCTTCTGAAGCAGTGTGAGCTGAAGATCCAGGTGTTAAAAACAGGGTTGGGAGGTCAGGACCTGGACACTCTGATGAAGGAGATGAAGAACGACGAGGTGAGAAAAAGACCAGGATGTTGGTTCTTGAACGTGTTTCTTTATAAATGCAGGCTGTTGTGAATATAAGCGACACAGTATGTGTGTTGATTGTGCCGTGTCTGTTTCTGTGAACAGTTCTACGACTGGCTCGAGAAGAACCTTCCCGAGTCCAACACCAGGGTGAAACTTCTCCAGGACCGTACGCCGGAATCCACCGATGACGGTGAGTTTGAAGGCGTTTAAATGACAAACTCAAACGAAAACCACCCGAGCCTGTCGCTGTGTGGCTGTTTGTCTCACAGAGGACAAGAGCGAGAAGGACGATCCCGAAGTTGTCTCCAGTGAGGATCTGAAGCGCCAGTCTCAGAGGATCATCAAAGCCAACGCCACGAAGACCAGTAAGTAGAAGAAGGGCAAGTTCTGATCCTCAGGGAGGAAAAAAACTAAAAATAATTTAATTGTACAGAATTATACAACCCCTGMCAAAAKGWATGGAATCAGCAGTCTTGGATGAGCACTCATTCAGACATTTCACTCAGTAAAACAAACTCAGATCTAAAACATGATACAATAATAAGGTCATTCCAAAGGTCAACTTGTTGGCTTTCAGGAACACTCAAAGAAATGAAGAGAAAACATTGTGGAAGTCAGTGAATGTTTCTTTTATTGACCAAGAAGAAATATGGAATCACTCAATTCTGAGGAAAAAAGTATGGAATCATGAAAAACAGGTAAACAAAAGACCATTCAAAAGACATCACTAGTATTTAGTTGCACCACCTTTGTCTTTTATAACAGCTGCAGTCTCTGAGGCATGGACTTGATGAGTGACAAACAGTTTTCTTCATCAGTTTGGAGCCAACTCTCTTTGATAGCAGTTACCAGATCTCCACTAAACAACCTCTCCTGTGTTTGGATCCAACAAGAACCAGGAGCCGTGTGTATAAACGGTGCGTACGCATAAAAAACTTGTGTGTGCCAGGTTCTACGCCCACATTGGGATGTATCTTGCGTGAAAGTGTGTATTTATTTACACACACTTTTCACCTGCTGTGAGAATGTGCAGCAGCCACACAAAGTTTTTCAGCCGACAGTTTTAACTCACAAAGTCACGAATCTGACCTGAATCCACAGAAATATGASTCTGTTGTGTTTCCTGGATGTAAGGAGCGTCTGAACACGCTGTTAGGTTTTTATTTTAGTTTGAGTTTTTAATGTTTAAACTGAACGATGATGAAACTGAACCCCGGGACTGAAAATCATTTAACTTCAAACAAGAAAATAGATCAGCTTAAAAATGATCAAAGAACCTCAGTCCAGTCATAAACTGTAAAGTTTTTATATTGTTGTCATGTAGTTGGAAACACAGCATGTCGTGATCTACAATCATCTCCTTTGTTTTGTTCACATTCAAGATGACGAATGAGGTCTAACAGGTTCTCAACAAGTTCTGGTTCCCTGCTAGGGAACCAGAACTTGTTTCTGTGGGACAGACGAGAAGCAGGGTTAATAGGATTTATGTTGCACACCTGTGTCTGACACAGAGTGGGCGGAGCCTCTGAGCAACAACAGGTGGAACAAGGAAACCTCAGAGGCTAAAAACCAGGATGTTAGTCCATCTTATCTGACCTGTTCAGGACTCAGATTACAAAAAGTTTAACTCTTTCCTGACAGGTTCTCAGTTTCCCGCCACTCGCCCAGCCCTGCCTCTGATTGGCTGCTTGTTCTGAACTTTAAAGCAATCATCGCTCCTCACCTGATCACCTGTAACTTCCTGTTTTTAACCCTGCAGTTACTGACAGGTTAAAATTCTGATTTAATCTCATAGTTTCATCTGTTTTATTCAGTTTCAGTTTTTCTGTTTGATTTTTCTCATTTGAGTAAAAGTCTGTTTTTATGATGTTCTGGTCTCTGAAGTTGTTGGACCTGATTTAAACTCGACTGAAGGTTTTAATCTGCAGAAACTGTTTGATTCAGATTGTTTTCTGTTTGTGTGTTTTTCTCAGGGACAGCATCTTCCAGGACCATCAGGATCTCCTCCGACAATCTCCGCTAAACTGGACCATCAGAAACCCAAAGAGACTCGGCTGACTCTTAACTAAAAACATTTCAGGTGTAAACAAAACTGTAACTACAAATTATACTTCAATAATAATCTGTATTCATATTTATTACTGTTGTATTTTGGTGCTTCTGTTAGTTTATTTCATAAAAACATTTATTAAAAAAATCAACTCTTTTTCTTCGAAGCTTGTTGAGTTTGTGATGAATTAAAGAGTTTCTGTGTGGCGATGACCAGCTGCAGGTTTAAAATCATATTTTTTTATTAAAGAATTGAAATTTATTTATTTTATTGTCTTTATTGAACTTACGCCATATTTTTCTCTCCCGCATTCATTGTTTTGTGTAGTATTGTATATTTTGCCCTGCATTGACCTTGTGTTTGATTTACAATTTTAGAAATCTTCTTGATTTGACGTTTTCAGTTTTTCGTTGCTTATGTTTAATTATGTTTTTCTGTTTCATTTTATTCTTTCCACCATTTTCATACTGTTAATGATTGTACAGCACCTTGTGGATATATTTCTGTGAAAGGCGCTTTATAAATAAAACTTTACTTACTTTTCCTTCTGATGTCAAACATCTGGTCACAGATTAGAKACAAAGTMTTTTTATCTGAACTAAAGCTGACACAACTTCAGCCTCTTTGACTCGATCACTGTTAAACAATCATCCTGGTCAGGGTTTAGTCCCAACCATGGAGGTGGAGATCTCTGGTTTGTGTGGAGGTTTCATCTACTGGACTTTGGTTCAACCAACGTCGACTTCAGGCCTTTAATGCAGAAGGACCAGGATTCTGCTGGGTTTGTTCATCCAGTGAATGTTCCTGGGATTAATCAGTAAAGAACAGATCCTCTCGACTTTCAGAAATTTAATTTTARTTCAGTGAAAGTAAAAATAAGCTGTTGCTGCTTCCTGCAGGACTTCCTGTTTGATTTTCCAGATTGTGTTTCTGAGTCCTCCTTGAACTCGTCCCACACCTGAGGCCTTCCTCTGTCGTCTTACCTGCTGTTTGTTGCTCAGGTCTCGGGCCTTTTGTCCTCTGCTTGGYTCAGATCACAGCCTGGTTCTGTTCATGCCCCCATTCAGAGCAGCGTCTGCCTGCAGCTCTTTATTGATCATAAATAGTTATGCCAGCTGAAAAAAATACAGCAATGTACTGAAATTAGACATTTTAATGTGTACTTTTGAATACCTGAGCCAGCTGAAAAAAATACAGCAATGTACTGAAATTAGACATTTTAATGTGTACTTTTGAATACCTGAGCATTTTTAAATGCATGTACTTTTTAATACTTAAGTATTTTCAAAAGTAAGTACTAGTCTGAAAGAGAAACCAGTTGGCAGTGACTCTCGGTTCGAACGAGCTGAAAGACCACAAGATGCTGGAATAATCCAACCTCTTGAAGTCTGACTGGACAGTAAGTGAACCTGAGCGGAGCTCTTGCTGACCCGGGTGAGACCTGCTCCACGCCTAACCTGACTTTGAAGTCTGCTGAAGGTAAAGGCTGAACTGTTTGATGAAAGCACATCTGTGTCCGGCTGTGTCGAGTGAGACTCGTGGCCACTCCTGGCTCCTCACATTGATAAGATAAAACTTAATTACCCTTCCTTAACACTCTTTTCTCCCTACTTCTTAATCTTTGCCCAAACCCTTAAGAAAAGTACCGCAAACGATGGTTTCTTCAAGACCTTAAGCCTGAAGAGTTTGTTGTTCCTGATAAGTTGTCGAAATAATAATTAACCCGGATGTGAGTTAATTTGTTGATTTCAACTTTTGTAAAAATCTAATTGTCCCTCAATGAGTTGTACATGAGTAATTTATTTTATTCTGTAAATGAATATCATTTATTTTAGATAAAATTAAATTACTATGTCCACTCATTGTGTGTTTTTCTCATAATTCCACAGAGAAGGTATTATTTCAATAACAGAAGAACTCGTGATTTTTCTCATGACTTCAGTTATGTTGTATAT